>NC_090903.1:323309-393095 GCF_040956055.1 Brachionichthys hirsutus
ACAATTTAATGGCCATATTATATACTTGTCTGTTATTTATCAAAATTGTATTATTTCAAAGTGATGTTTTTATTTATTTAATTATAAATATTTTGGGCTTCCATACCTCTACTACTATTGAAACCTGTGGAGCTGACACAACGTTGTCATTAGGTGGCGCAGGTGTTTGTGCAGGTTGTCTCATGATCGAGAGGTTGGTGGTTCGATTCCCGGCTCCGGTATGTGAATGTAGTGGTGGTGGTGAGGAGGGCCAGGAGTGTGAAGCTACTAGTGGCTAGTATCTTCACCACCACCAAGCATGGATAATGTGAAGCAGGGCCAAATAAATGATCTCCAAGCCGAGGGCCGGACCGATCGAATGCTCATTGATGAATGTTAAAATGGCCGCATATAGTCAAGCTGCTCTTCAGATTGATGGACGACTGGTCTATTCGCTCTGAACGGTGTTCCTGCTTTTTTTCAGGGTAAACTTCATCACAAACTTTAAGCAGACGGTCTTTGATGAAATCCCCGTCTGTAAACGGCCGGGCTGATTTAGCGATCTCTTCTGCCAGAATAAAACTGGCCTCGACAGCCTGCTTTGTGATCTGGCTTTTCTGAACAAAGCCTGTTGAGCTTTGAGGCCTCGTTTTAATTCCTCAACCTTCTGTAGCCTTTGCTCCGTGTCCGTATTCTTGTTTTTGTCGTGTTTTGTTTCATATTGTCGTCTCAGATTATACTCTTTCAGTACCCCACACTTCCTCCACACAGAAGACACGCAGGTTCTCCAGCTACCTCCATGAACAAGGACTCCGACCCCCACCTTGTTTGATCCCCCGGTTCTCAGGGTCCACCTTCCGTTCTGCCATTTTTGATGTGTATCTGAAAGCTAACTTTACCGTTATGCTAACGACTGCTGCGCTAATAAATATGGAAATGAAGCGGCCGACTGCTCGGTGTGTTGCCGTTGCATTGTGGGAAATGTAGTATTGGTGCGTGTAAAAGATCTGTGGGGTGCCGGCTGGTTCTAATAATAAATCAATATCATCCCAGGGGCCGTAGAAAACCTTGTCGCGGGCCTGATGTGGCCCCCGGGCCTTGACTTTGACATATGTGATGTAAAGCATCTTTGAGTGTCCAGAAAAGCGCTATATAAGACCAAAACACTTATTATTATTATTATCAAGCTGTTTAAAAGCTGCAAAGTGTACTGTAAAAATCTCCAAGATTTTAATTTGGATATAAGCAGTGTGCACATATTGCAAAGATTAGCTGTATTTACATTTTAACACTTACTTTACACATATCTTAAACATTTGACAATTTTATTACGATCCTTTGTTGTGTTCATTTGTTACATCAAAAATGTTTATTTATATAACACTTTCAGTGTCTGGATTATTGAAAATCAGAAAGACAAAAGGTCCCACCAGGTCCAGCTCGCCACCTCTTGCAGAGGATTCATGGGGTGGGGAAAAAACCTGACCGAAACACAAGGTCGGGAAATATCCACTATGAGTATCAGAAACGATCAAATCAACTCAGTTGCTAGCAACATTTCATAGTGCTCGTGAATCTGTCAATACATCAATTAGTTCTTGCTGTTTCGGTAAACATACAAACATCATACATCAGTTGCGCAACACTACATCACAATAACTCATAACACTAACATATGTAACATCATAACATTTTAGCACCTATTGGCTAACAGTGCTCCATGCTTTTCAATGGCGCCACAAACACGGAAGTAGCTACTCGTGATGGGCCAGCAGAATCAGAATCAGAAGTAGTTTATTGCAATGAGGGTCCACTGACTAAATGGACTGCACTTATATAAATGTTCTGCACTTATGAAGCGCCTTTCCACCGCCTCGCGGTGCTCAAGGCGCTTTACATGAGGCCTCACATTCACCCATTCACACACACATTCATACTCCAGTGGGCGACTGCTGCCATGCAGGGTGCTGCCGGACCCACTGGGAGCAATTTGGGGTTCAGCGTCTTGCCCAAGGACACTTCGACACGCAGACAGTCAGAACTGGGATTCGAACCACCGACCTCCTGATCACTGGACGACCCACTCTACCAACTGAGCCACAGCCGCCAGGCTGGGATGTTGGACTAGGAATGTTTCTCGGTGATGCGTAGGCGCATTTGCCGAGTTCAGAGCGTGAAGCCATGTCGGTGCGCATATCAATCAAGAAAGTCACGTGACTGATACAGCCGCTGCAGTCATCATAATCAATCTATCTATCTATCATAGTCATTGATGCCTTTGGACTCAACCATACAACAGATGTATTGTTTTGTTGTGAAGACATCAGCTGGTAAGTCCAAGGTTTTTTACAACTATTATTAATTAACTGTGGCTCTTAGCTCTCTGTGGTGTTCCTTTATATAACATATATTATATACAGAATGAAAATTCTCATAACTATTAGCTCCTCCCTCTCTATCTGATTATTCATGTTATAAATATATGTCAGTAATCTCTCTCTCTTCCCCGTAGTCTTGTGCTCTCTCTCCCTCTGTTTGTCCCTCTTTCTGTCTCTAGGTGCGTTTACGTGGACAAAATGTCTTTATTCCGATCAGAGTTCAGAGTAAAACTGTGATCCGATGCGCCGTGTTCATGGACCCTAAAAATCCGATCCGATTAGGATTTGCGTGTTCATGCATCACACTTTTGATCGGAACAGAATATTCTGACATGCGCAGTTTGACCAAAAGCACCGGAAATGGTAGAAGAAGAAGCGTAGCGTAGCAACTTCCGCTGTAAACAAATCATCGCTCCGCGCTTTCTGCCTGAAACGTCAGCGTTATTTTGCTCGTTTTCCCCGTTTGCGCTTTTAGTTTCCTCCTTTAATGTCTCCGGCAACATGTTTGTCTCAGATATTGACCAGTTCTGTCTTCCGCCCGCCGTGCTTTTCGCTCGCTCTGCTTCAGCTAGCTTCCGGCAATAGCAGCAGCGCGTGTAGCTGACGTCACAGACATGCGCAGTAAGGACGGCTTGTACCGAAACATCGGAATAAGTGTTTTCATGCGCCCTGACCGGGTCACAAATCGGTATAAAGCACCCCTCTCCATCGGGATAGAATTGTGACCGGATCAGGCTGGATTGGGTTAGACTATTCCGGTTAAGGTGTGTCCATGAAGCATTTTATTCCGATCAGGATTTTAACCGGGTTAAATGTGTCCATGTAAACGCACCTTCTGTCAGATAGATGGCGGTCCACCATGAGTCTTAGGTTCTGTCAAAGGTTTCTGCCTTTTCTGCCTTTGACAGAAGTTTTTCCTTGCCTCCGTTGCCAAAGTTCTTGCTCTTGTGGGTCAAGTTGGGTTCTGTGTTTCCCTGCTAATCCTGTAAATCAGCGGTCTCCAACCTTTTTCCTGCCACGGACCGGTTTCATGCCGGGCAAATGTTTCGTGGACTGGGGGGTAATAATAAAAAAAAAAAGAGGACTATAATCTTATAAACTTTATATTATTGTAGTAACGTATTAAATGAAGGAATCACTCCACGATATTCAGGTCTGGTTGGTTTATTCATCTCTGATGTTGACATCCCGGTAACTGACTGCGTCATTCCTTTCTGCTTCCTGCATCGCCTCACTCGTCCTCAGGTTCCTCTGGTGGCGTGGGGTGGTGAGGCATGTAATTCACTATATTACATCCCTCCCCCCTTAAGACTAACCTACATAGGCAAGCTTAACCATAACATCAACATTCCCCTTACTCGTTATGGTAACAGTGAACTTGCAAGTAGGCCAGACCTTTTTAATAACCCCAATCTGCAGAAAACGTAAACAGTTAGATCGTCTCTTAAAAGGTTAAATGACAATCTTTAACATAACTCCCTTCCCCTCGTGTTTTTTTTTATTTTTTATATTACAACACACAAAAAAACAACAACCAACAACAACAACAACAAGAACTACCTAGGAAGGTGGGTGGACTACCATCCTTCCAGTGAATCCCAGGGCGCATTCTTGCTCTTACTTGAGGGATCTCACTACTGTCTCACAAAGTCTTTCAGGTAAGTAGGAGTCTGTTTTGTGCGCTCTGATCGGCGCAGCACCAGTGACGCTTCTGCTCCGTCCTCCGGCAGATGTTCAGCTGGTGGTTGAACCGGGGCCGTCTTAGCAGGGTCTGTCACTTCCCCTCCCACTGAAGTTGGAACGACCAAGTCCGGAGGCCTGACCTCTCCTGCCCGCTCTGGGAACTGAAAGCTGTGAGGCTCCACCCTCACCTCTGGCCCGGACACATCGCTCAACTTTGTCTGCCGTTTTCGAATCTGGTCAACATGACGTCTCTTTATGCGTCCATCTCCTGTCTGTACCGTATAGGACACAGTTCCGGTGTTCTCCTCCACAACCACTGGTATCCATGTGGGTCCGTGGCTGTAGTTACAAATGTACACATCATCCCCAGAAGTAAAACTCCTCCACTTACTGCGAGAGTCATGATGTTCTTTCTGTTTGAGTTGTTTCATGCGAATCCTGGATTTCACATCAGATATTAAAAGATACAAGGTTGACCGCAATCTTCTGGACATGAGCATCTCAGCTGGGGACAACCCGGTCGTAGTTTGCGGTGTGATTCTGTAATGGAACAGAAACCTTGCGACTTTTGTTTCCAAAGTGTCTCCCTTTGTTTTCTTTATTCCTTGTTTGAATGTCTGAACTGCTCTTTCCGCCAGGCCATTGGATGCCGGATGGAACGGTGCAGATGTCCTATGCTGTATGCCATTCTGCTTCAGGAATGTCGCAAACTCCTGACTTGTGAAGCAAGTCCCATTGTCAGACACCACTGTCTGAGGCAGACCATGAGTGTCTGAGTTTTTCAATAGTCACTTGGCTTGTTGCACTGTTCGTTGGGTGACGAGAAACATCTTGCCTAAGTAAGGACCTGCATAATCAACATGCAGTCTGCTCCAGGGCGTTTCAGGCCACTTCCATGGATGAAGTGGTGCCCCGGTTGGACACTTCCTGTTTTCTTGACAGGTGTGGCAGGACTGAACTTCGTTTTCAATGTCTGAGTCCATCCCCGGCCCCAAAGATAATAGCGTGCTAAGCCTTTCATTCGAGAAATGCCGGGGTGCGTGGCATGCAGCTGTTTCAGTATGCCGTTCCTTCACTTCTTCGGAACAACCACTCTAGCTCCCCAGAACACACATACATCCTTCACACTAAGCTCCAGCCTTCTCTGGCTGTAGGGCTTGAACTCTGTATCTACCGCTCTTGGCCATCCCTGCAGACACCATCACAGCACCTGAGAAAGTGTTTCATCTTTGGTTGTCCACTGCTTCACTTGAGCTGTTGTGATGGGTGGATCTTCCATTGCCTCCAGCATAAGGACTTGGTCTGTGTCATCCTCTCCATCCGTGTGTGGCAGCGGCAACCTGCTCAGTGCATCCGCATTAGCGTGCTCCCTGCCTGGTTTGTAGATTATCTTATATTCATAAGCTCGCAGCAGTGTCGCCCACCGTTGCACTCTCGGTGACCCCATCTTTGGAACAGGTTCCTTTTCATGGAAAAGCAATATTAGCGGTTTGTGGTCCGTGCTAATTGTAAACCTTCGTCCATGGATGTACTTATGGAACCGCTTAATTCCAAATATAATGGCCAACCCCTCTTTGTCGAGTTGTGAATAGCGTTTCTTGGCTGGTGTCAGCGTGCGTGACATGAAGCCTAATGGCTTCTCGCTGCCGTCTTCCATTACATGAGACAATACGGCACCCACTCCGTATGGTGAGGCGTCGCATGCCAGTACCAAGTCTTTATCTGCTGAGTAATGACCCAGGACTTTGGCTGATTTCAGCATCTGTTTGGACAATCGAAAAGCATCCTCCTGCTCTTTGTGCCAGGTCCACCGAGCTTCTTTCTTCAGCAACTGATGAAGCGGTGCTAAGTGCGTGGCCAGGTTAGGGAGAAACTTATTATAGTAATTAAGTAGACCCAGGTAGGCTTTTAATTCCTTCACAGTGGTTGGCTGTGGGGCCTCTTCCACAGCTGTCACCTTGCTTTGCACTGGGTGCATGCCTCCGGCATTGATAATGTGACCTAAGTACTCCACCTCCTTTTGTAAGAACGCTCCGAAGTCGCAGGCCAGCTTCTTCCAATCTCCTGAGTACCTCATCCAGCGTACTCAGATGCTTGGCCTCATCTCTCCCTGTCAGTAAAATGTCATCCAGATACACAGTTACTCTAGGCAGGCCTTGTAGTAAGCTTTCCATTGTTCTTTGGAAAATGGCTGGAGCGGATGACACTCCGAAAGCGAGCCTATTGTAGGTGAACAGGCCCGATGTGTGTTTACTGTCAGGTATTTCTTGGACTCTTCATCCATCACAATCTGCTGATAAGCATGACTCAAATCAAGCTTGGAGAACCGTTTCCCTCCTGCCAGTGTGTTAAACAAATCTTCCACACGGGGAATAGGGTATTGCTCTAGCGAGGAGGCACCGTTTACAGTTAGTTTGTAATCGCCACATATCCTGACAGAACCATCCGGCTTCTGGACAGGTACGATGGGTGCTGCCCACTCGGCATACTTAACCAGCGTAATAATTCCCTCTTTCAGAAGTCTCTCTAACTCCTCTTCTACTTTAGCCCTCATGGCATGGCATATGGAACTGAGCGGGGCCGATAGAACTTTGGACAGGCTTCGGGAGACACTCGAATTGTTGCTTTCATGCCTCTTAACATGCCTAACTTTTTTAAAAACATCCTCATGTTTCGAGAGCACTTCCTGTAGCCCCTGGGCTACTGTTCTCACATGTTTAATCTCATCCCACTTCAGCTTTAGGGTCTTCAGCCATCCTCTTCCTAACAAGCTAGGTCCCACACCCTTTACCACCACTAGGGGCAATGTCTTCACCTGCTGGTCATAGGTCACTTTCACTTGTGCTAATCCTGCCACTTTGATTTTCTCGGCGGTATATGACCTCAGTGAAAGTCTGGTCTCCTTCAGCTGTGGACGTTTGTCCTTCCAAATCTCATGAAACTTTAGGTGCGTTTACATGGACACATTTAACCCGGTTAAAATCCTGATCGGAATAAAAATGCTTCATGGACACACCTTAACCGGAATAGTCTAACCCAATCCAGCCTGATCCGGTCACAATTCTATCCCGATGGAGAGGGCTGGTTTATACCGATTTATAACCCGGTCAGGGCGCATGAAAACACTTATTCCGATGTTTCGGTGCAAGCCGTCCTTACTGCGCATGTCTGTGACGTCAGCTACACGCGCTACTGCTATTCCTGGAAGCTAGTGTAACGGAGATAAAGGGTTAAATTCCACTTGTCAGTCAGACTTGTGTTGAGGTAGCGCCCCTGGTGGTCACGGGAGCGTATAAGGCCTGCAGACGAGGCGTGCTCGGTGCCATTGTGATCGTGGATCAGCCGAGGTAAGGTATCAGCCGGGTGTGGTGCGTCTGCAGGTTTTGTATGTTCTCGTGGTTAATACGTATTATTACTCCCTCCGTAGCTGCTGCGCCACCGCGAGTGTCCCGGGTGTGTCTGACCCGAATAAATGTCGTTGCACAGATAAATGGATCCCGTGTCTTGGTTGTACGCCAGGAAACACACAACGCAGAGTCAACCACGTTACACTGGTGCCGAGTCCCGTTCTGTGTGGCTTCATCGGGAGGAGTTTGCCGCGGACATCGCTGCGCTGTGAGCCGGCGCTGGGAGCCGCGCTGGGAGCCGCGCTGGGAGCCGCGCTGGGAGCCGCGCTGGGAGCCGCGCTGGGAGCCGCGCTGGGAGCCGCGCTGGGAGCCGCGCTGGGAGCCGCCCCCGCGCACTGCACCTGGTTTCAGAGGGGCGTTCCTGCCTCATCTTCCCGCCGAGTTGATCCGCTCACCGCAGCTGGGCCCTTTGAACTGCGCGCCTCGGCCATTGGCGTGACCGTGCGCGCACGGAGCTCCGCGCGACTTTGACGCTGTTCAGCGGAGGTGCTGGCTGTAAGCGTCAGCCAGTCTGACGTTAATGGAGTTATATAGTGAATATGTTAATCTGAACTGTGTTATTTACATGTGAATAGTTTCAGTTGATGCATTGTGCAGGTTTCCTCTCTTTCTATTAACCTGAGGAGGGTTTTGAGACTGCTGTCAACTATTTTATTTTGTCTCCAGCATTATATTGTTGAACTTTTTTTTCACTGAGGTATGGAAAGTCCTGTTTGTGGTAGAGGGAGGGGCTTTGGATTTCTCACACCTGTGCCTGCAGTCGGTGTTGGTAGAGGCAGAGGCTTATTTTCACCGGATGCTTCGACACCTAAACCAGTCTCCGGTGGTTTGGCGCAGGCAGGTGGCTGTTGCTCAGCAGCCACAATGAGTGATGCACAGGCTGATGCGGAAGTGGATGGGGGTGTAAATGACAAAACTCTGGTAGACCTAGTATCTCAGATTGGGAGTTCAATAGGTGAGAGTACTGCATCCTGCATCGAGGCACGCTTGAGCAACACACCTGCAGTCGGAGCATCTACGACTGACCTCTCTCAGGTAAATGTCGTTGTACGTCAGGATGTTAAAGAGCCTGCGGGTTTTAAGGGGGATGGTAATGACGCATGCTCTGTGCGGGAGTGGGAGGTTATGATGCTGTCATATATGAAGAAGAGGAGCATTCCAGTGTCTGAACAAGCTGAGGAGGTGCTGTCAAAACTTGTTGGGAGGGCGCGGGAAGTAAAGGTGGCGATACGTAGTAAGCCATTGTTGACGCTGGACGGTGGCCCGGAGCCCATTTTTGAGATGTTGAAGCAGCACTTCAGTGACACGTTGACCTCTAGCTTGCCATTAGCTGACTTTTATGCGACAAAACCCCACTCTGGTGAAAAACCTCTTGACTACTGGCTGAGACTTAATAGAGCCTTGGAGGTGACTGAGGACTCTCTGAAAAGACAAAATAAGACATTTGACTATCTGGCACGTGATTTAGCCACAATGTTCATTCAGAACTGCCCTGATATTCAAATGTAGACCACTGCAGCAATGGACTGTTTCTGATTGGTTGATCACTGTAGAGACAGCAGACTGGCGCCTGAGCAGAGAGTAAACCCTGTCCTATGTTCGCAGCATCAGGGGGTCGCTGTCCCTACCCAGTGTGCGGTTGCCATGACTGCTAACCAGTCCTCAGCGGCGGCCGTATTGTCGCCCGCCGCCCAGACAGCCGAGGGCTCTAATGACCGCTTGGACAGAGTAATCACACTTCTCGAACGTGTCCTTGTCCAGCAATCACAACCACCTAAGTATGTCAGTAAGTACAATGCACGTGCACAACCCCCCAGAGTCAAGTCTGTAGGGCCCTGTGCCGTGTGTGGTGATGATGGACACAGTACTCAGTTCCACTGTAGGTCCGACCGGTTGTGTTTTAACTGTTTTTCGCCTGACCACACCCGCGCGGCCTGTTCACTGGCTGTCAGTAGGCCTGCAGTCATGACGTCTACAGGGCAGCAGCCGGAAAACTAGCTGGCCTGCATGTGGAGGGGGGAAGTGTAGGGCATGTCAGTGATTCCCCTACTATGGACGTGAGTGATGAAGAGGTGTCTATATATCAGAGCATGTGCCGAGAGAGAGAAATGGGACGCATGCCGGTGGTTCAGAACGTTCAGCGACTGAAACAGAATGATCACCTGTTCTATGAGAGTGTGACACTGGGCGGGAAAGTGACCGTCTCTGCGCTACTGGACAGTGGTTCTATGGCCTGTATGCTCAGTGCTGGTCTCGTACCTCGGCTGGTGCAGCAAGGCGTAATAGATCCCACTCTTGGAAAAACAGATGCCGTGCTGATTGGTTGTGGAGGGTCCAGGACTCTACCTGCTGGAGTTTGTGACCTCATAATGGAAATTTACGGCTGTCGTGTGGTTGTCCCGACTCTAGTTGTTGATGGCCAGAGTGATGATTTGATTGTTGGCAGTAACATGTGCGCAGTGGACTTCAGACAGATTCCCAAAGCCAAGATTCATCAGTGCTCGACTGTGGAAGCGATGCAGAGCGGAGTCTGTTGAGTTTAATGGCGGGTATGGAAACTGGAAGTGTCCCAGATGTGATCGGAACTGTCAGACTCAGGAGAGCTGTTACCCTGGAACCAATGGCCGAGCATTTGGTGTGGGCAAAGCTGCAGCATGTAGACAAACAATTGGCTGGTAGTGAGGTTGTTGTGGAGCCTACGAGTGCTAAGTCCAGACCAAGAACAGTCATAGTTGGTAGAACTGTTGCACTTTTGAGAGAGGACGGCTGGTTGCCGCTCAAAGTGATAAACCCATCCCCCAAGTCTGTCACTCTGAGACGTAATGCTAAAATAGCTGATGTGTCGTTATGTGAGTTCGTGGAGAAGTTTGGTGCTCAGTCGGCTCAGCAGCAAGTGCAGTTACAGGATGCTGGGGCTACTGAGCCAAGCCTGGTATCGGATATTTCCACTTTGCCTGATTGTGCCCAGCTTGAATTGCAGCGTCCTGACGATATTTCTCCCCAGTCTGAGTTACATGAACTAGGTCTGATGGACATTGATATTGCATCATGTCAGGTTTCCGCAGATTACAAAGCTAAGCTTGTAGAGCTCATTGTCAAATATGAGTCTATTTTCTCCAGGGATAAGATGGACTGTGGCAAGGCCACTGGTTGCCTACACCGTATCAGAGTTTTGGATGAGAAGCCATTTTGGCTTCCGTGCAGGCGTGTTCCACCCACGCAGTACGAAAATCTTAGACGGGCTTTGGATGAGATGGAGGAGCGTGAGATTATACGGAAATCCAGCAGTGATTTTGCATCACCCCTTGTGTTGGTCTCAAAGAAATCAGGAGGCTTGAGGATCTGTAATGATTTCCGCTGGCTCAATGCACGCACTGTAAAAGACGCGCATCCGCTTCCCCATCCGGCCGATGCTCTTGCTGCTTTGGGGGGCAATGCGTTTTTCTCAACCATGGACTTGACCTCTGGATACTACAATGTGGAGGTGCATGAGGATGATAGGAAATACACAGCTTTTTCCTCACCGTTTGGATTGTACAAGTACAATAGGATGCCTCAGGGTCTGTGTAACAGTCCGGCCACGTTCATGAGGATGATGTTGATCATCTTTGGTGACCAAAACTTCATGAGCCTGTTGTGTTATCTGGACGATGTTTTGGTGTTCGCACCAAATGAAGAGCTGGCTCTTGAACGGCTACAGATGGTGTTTGATAGGCTCCAGTCCCATAATCTCAAACTTGCTCCAAAGAAATGTAATTTTTTGAGACAGTCCGTTAAGTTCCTGGGTCATATTATCAGCGCCGATGGTATCCAGTCTGACCCAGATAAAGTCGCTGCCATGACCTCCCTCAATGAGTCGGATGTTATGGAAGATGGTGTTCCTTCACAGCGTAAAATCCGCTCTTTCCTTGGTATGGTTGTGTACTATCAGCAGTTTATTGAGGGCTGTTCTGCCATAGCTAAGCCGCTGTTCCGACTCACGTCTGGGACCAAGGGTCCTCGTGGGGCTGGCAGGAAACATCGCCAGACACGTAAAAAGCTGTCTGTTAATGATTGGACTGGTGAGTGCAGGTTAGCTTTCAACAAACTAAAGCAGGCTGTGTTGGGACAAGTCATGCTAGCCCATCCAGATTTCAATGCCCCTTTCTTGCTCTCTGTCGACGCCTCTACTGATGGGTTGGGCGCTGTCCTGTCGCAAGTCCCTCCGGGGGGTACAACAGCTAGGCCGATAGCATTCGTGAGCAAATCTCTCACTTATGCGCAGTCGAAGTATCCTGCGCACAGACTGGAGTTTTTTGCATTGAAGTGGGCGGTGTGTGACAAGTTCCACCACTGGTTGAGAGGTCATCGGTTCACCGTGTGGACGGACAATAATCCATTGACATATATATTGTCTAAACCTCGTCTGGATGCGTGTGAGCAAAGGTGGATTGCTAAACTTGCGCCTTTCCAGTTCGATATCAAGTACATTCCAGGTCCGCGTAATGTGGTGGCAGACGCGTTGAGTAGAGAGCCATTTGTGCAGTCTAGTGCCTCTCACCGTCTAACTAGGGTCCCCTATGCTGACCTGCTTGGCGAGGCTGCCGCTGTGGGTGCTAATGGTGTTCAGGAAGCCTTTTGGTGGTCCGCTAACCCACCTGACGTGGCATCTGAGTGTGACCAACCTGTCTTTGTGCAGCACGTGGCGGTTGTGAAGTCTGGCTCAGTTTCGTCTCTAGAGGTCTCTGCTGTTCTCGGTAGATTTCAGAGAAGTGAGTCCGAGTTGTGTGTGCGCGCATTGCTGCTGCCCCAATTCACACAATCAGTCCTGTTGCCTCAGCAAATTGGCCCTGAGGTGCTCTCGCCCTCAGAGTTGAAGGACAAACAAAGGACAGACGCAGATCTGAGCCGGGTGATTTTCTATGTAGAAAGGGGAAGGAGGCCATCGAGGAGGGAGAGAACTAAGAAATCTGTTGGAGTGACCAAAATGTTACGGAATTGGGAGAAACTCACTATGAGAGATGGGGTTCTGTACCGTGTGACTAAGAATCCACTAAACAAAAGAAAGGCGTACCTGTTTTTTGTCCAGCTCTCATTGCGCCACAAAGTGTTGCAAGGTGTACATGATGAGGCTGGCCATCAGGGACAGCATAGGACCTTGTTCTTGACTCGACAAAGGTTTCACTGGCTGGGGCTTTCACGAGACGTGACGGAATATGTCAGACACTGCAGACGCTGCGTTGTCAGCAAAACCCCTGAACCCGGAGCCAGAGCGCCCTTGGAGAACATAAGGACCTCTGAGCCCCTCGAACTCGTCAGTATTGATTTTTGGACGGCTGAGAATTCTGCTAATAGGTCTCTGGACGTGCTAGTTGTCACTGACCATTTCACTAAAATGGCGCATGCCTTCCTGTGTCCTAACCAGTCGGCGAAAGCAGTCGCACATCAGTTGTGGAATAACTATTTCTGTGTCTATGGATTTCCAAAACGGTTGCATTCTGATCAGGGCGCTAACTTTGAGAGTGCTCTTATAGCGGAGTTGTTGGAGGTTGCAGGCGTGCAAAAATCACACACGACTCCCTATCACCCTATGGGTAACGGTTCATATGAAAGGATGAACCGTACTCTGGGGAACATGATTCGAGCACTTCCCCCGAGAGCGAAGCACCGTTGGCCCTTAGCACTAAAATCTCTGACATTTGCATACAACTGCACGGTGCATGAGACAACGGGCTATGAACCATTCCTGCTCATGTTTGGAAGAGTTCCGCGCCTTCCTGTGGACGTTGCGTTTGGCTCTGTGCTCAGTGATCCCGAGGTTGTGGATTATAGTCGCTATGTTGAGCTGCTGCGCACAGACATAAAGGAGGCTATGGCTGTGGCACAGTCAACGGGGGCTAAGCAACTTCGGCGCCACACTGAGCTCTACAATAAGAAAGTGTTTCATCAATCAAACAAGCATACTAGTGCGCGTTTTAAAAAATAGAGCCGGAGCAAAACAGAGTCATTAATCAAACCCATCAAAGTCCTCATCCTCTGTTTATGTAGTGAACAGATTTCCGTCAAACATGCCGGGCTCACTTTCTTCATTGCCAGTCACTTTCCGTGCCGTGCGGAAATGAAGCGAACAACAATGCTAGCAGACAGTTAGCCGAAGCAGCTACAATCCAGTCAAACTGTGGCGCTGCCTTCCACTCTCAGTGGAACTGTGTTCTCCGTCTGTCGTCCAGCGCTCCCACGCAGCCCGCAGTTTAACGTTGCACGGTTGGAGTTCTTTGGTTAATCCACCGGGGATGATGCTGACAAGCTAGTTAGCCCGCTAGCGTGTTAGCTAGCTTCACTCCGGTTTAGCCCGCATCGGTGAGATTGCCGCGCACGGAGTTGCCGATCGCAGGAGCCGGGCTGCTGCAGGTCGTCTTGTTGCTTCCCCCGCTTCCTCCATTGATTCATTAATGCTGGATCCATACTTTCCTCTAGAGACGAATGTGAACCTGGTGTATTGGGACAACTCTTGGTGATGATTGGATGGAAGGGGTAGAATTAAGGGGCACAAATAAATCCATTGCACTCTCTCCTCAGAACACTGTGTATTTGTCACTTTGTGTTTGTTCATGTTGTGTGTTCACTGCGGTGTGCACAGCCCTCTACGGCGGTAAGCAGGTAATAAAACTAATAAAATAGGAATAGGCTAGGCTGCCAAGAGGGCAGGTGACGGTCACAATCACTATAAGAATAAAAATTGCATAGAACTCTAGCAGTGACTGACGTTATGTACGTCACTGTGGAGCACGAATGCAGACAAGGTAAAAAAAAAAAAAAAAAAAAAAAAACATACTCCCCTCAGCATCCTGACAGCAACCACCGTGGGTCTGCTGACTTTCCCCAACGCAGACCAAACTACAGTGACAATTACTGCGCTGACTATAGCCTGCAAGATCTGAGCTAAATGTTATATTAAATAAAGTCTTGAATAAAGTCAATCGTTGTTTTTTCATGTGGTAAAATGTACAAACCTTTGACTATTTATTACATAATTATTTGTAGAAAGTGCAGACAAGAACAGGGATGGAAGATGTACGTTTTATTAAAAATTACAAATGCATCAACTCTCAGTCTAAAGTAAAATTATTTCACATATGTTGAACCTTATCTTCAATCCTGGACTGAAGTACAACTAAACAAGGAGCATACCAGGGCTCGAGTTGGAAACTACAAGGATTAAAGCAGCTCTGGGAAAAAAGGACACTGAGGAAATAAATGTTGTTAAAGTACTGCCAAATTGTTTAAATTGTTCCACCTCTGCCAAAGCACACAGGTAACGTCTGTGCCCTGTTCGGAGTGGGAATGATGAGGCCAAATAAGATGTTAATGCCTCTCTTATGCTACTCCCACCACAAGTCGTCTGATCATTCACTGGCTGGTTGGGCTGAGGAAAATCAATAGTTCGATCACGAACCTCTTCTAACCAGCTGCTGTTGGCAGAATCTTGTTCTCTCTGGCAGAAGTTGTGGAGTGAACAGCAGGTGGCGATCATGTCAGGAGCAAAAGTAAAATGGAAATCAGTCCTGTTATGAAGAACCCTCCACCTTGACTTTAGCAACCCAAAGGTCATCTCCACTCCCCCCCTGACTGAGCTGATGTAGGTGTTAAAGGACTCCTGCTCCGGAGCCGGCTGTGGTGAATGTGTGTATCCCTTTATTAGCCAGTCAAGAAGAGGGTCGGCCGGGTCTCCAACAATTAGCAGTGATGAATAAACAGTTATTCGTTTAATCTGTAGCTTGCAAACACTTTGCCACCAGCTATTTAGAGTAGAAAGCCTTTATTGTCATTGCATAGTGGCTACACAATGAGAATTGTTTGTTTAAATGCAAGCAATTACGAGCAAATTTTACGTATTCTTCTTACAACATATTACTAACCTTTGGCAACAGATGAGCCCTTTGGAAGAGGTCTGAATGGCGTCGGACTTTTGCGTCGTGTGCACTGCCAGGCATTTTACAGCTGATACTCCAAAAACTGTGGATCGGAGGGATAAGTGAAATTAAGTGTAAATCGGCGTAGTTTAATTTGCACGTAAATTAGTGTTAAAGTAATTGTACATTATGAACAAAAAGTCAATGCTTACCAGAATTTGTCGTCCACAACAGCCTGTAGTATGTAGGATGGCCACCCTTTACGATTCACAAAGTCCTTATAGCCATCTGGGAGGTTGGATGGGAATGTGTGTTCCATCGATGAGCCCCATAGTCTGAGGGATATGATGGGATGCTTCGAAACGTCTCGCAATCTCTGCTGCCTCTCCATTCGTTGGTACACGGATGAGTTGTTTGATTGGCCCCCTTAACATGCTTTACAAAACATATAAACAAACTTTTTGACACTGCTCTTGCTAATACCAAATTGGTTCGCCACCACTCTGTACTCCGCACAGCTACCAAGTTTATAGAGCACAACTGCGACGCGCATGATGAGGGGAATCGGAGCTCTCACGGTGACTGCTTCTGGGGTCATAGGTCATTTCACTCTCCATTAACGAGCAAAGCTTCATGAATGATCGCCGGTTAATTCGAAAATTTTGCCTCCACTCTTGATCGGTAAACTCCAAAAGAACAACCCTCTCCCACCAGTCTTTGCTCCTCATCTTCATCCAGTGAGTCTTTGTTTGTGGTGGCGGAGGGGGGACCGAATGTACCAGTACAAATTCGTCCTTCTGCCGTCTCCTTCTGTTCAGCAGCATACGCAGAATAATGAACTGCTGGATTTGTCGCTTTAACATCGACACTATCAAAAATAAAAGTGCGGTCTGAAGGTCACCGCGAAACTCCATTTTGAAAGAGCGACGATGTGTTTACAACGGAAGTCGCTCCGGCTTCTTCTTCTACTATTTCCGGTGTATTTGGTCAAACTGCGCATGTCAAAATAATGTATTCCGATCGAAAGTGAGAAGCATGAACACGCAAATCCTAACCGGATCGGAGTTTTAGGGTCCATGAACACGGTGCATCGGATCACATTTTTACTCTGAACTCTGATCGCTAGGTGCTAAAAAGGACACTTTCTCTTTCACACCTGTAAATACCGTTGATGTGCTAAAACAACTAATTGCCCTTCAACCTAACAAGGCCACAGGCCTTGACAACATACCCACCCGGGTTATCCCTCTATATAAAAAAGGAAACAAATTAGAACCTGGCAACTACCGCCCTGTTTCCATCCTTTGTTCCATCTCAAAGGTTATGGAGAGAATAATCCAGGAGCAAATCAACCGCTACCTCGCCGAGCATAGCCTGCTCTTTGAATTCCAATCGGGCTTCAGAACATCCCACTCCACTGACACGTGCCTCATATATCTGACCGACTACGTCAAGCGTGAAGTAGACTCGGGCAGATACTGCGGCATGGTTATGCTGGACCTCCAGAAGGCCTTTGACACCGTTAACCATTCAATCCTATTGAATAAACTAGGGGCGATTGGTTTTGATAGCACATCAACAAACTGGATGAAATCGTACCTTGAGGGACGAGAACAAATGGTGGACATAAACGGAACCTTGTCCTCGTCCCTCCCGGTGAGCTGTGGGGTTCCTCAAGGCAGCATTCTAGGGCCGTTACTGTTCCTCCTATACATTAACGACATGAGTGCTGCCTGTAACTGCAAATTGTTCCTGTTTGCTGATGACTCAGCACTCCTGATTTCGGGAGAGGACAAAGTGCAGGTTGAGGAAGCTCTCAGCTCTGAGGTCACCAGAATCCGTACTTGGCTTACCGATAACAAACTGTCACTACATCTTGGTAAAACCGAATCTATTCTTTTTGGGTCTAAACACTCTCTACGTGAGATAAATGTTGATGATTTCAAGGTCACAGTCGATAATACAGTCATCTCCAGCAAAGAAGAGATTACCTATTTGGGCTGTGTTCTTGACAAATACCTGTCTGGCGATAGTATGGCAACTAAGGTGATCAAAAAAGTCAATCAAAGAACAAGATTTTTGGGCAGAATGTCTGCTTTTGTCTCTGGACTCTTGCTGGAGCCCTCGTTCAGCCCCTCTTTGACTATGCTAGCACCTCCTGGTATTCAAACATCAAAGTGTCCCTGAAAACCAGGCTCCAAACCTCCCAAAACAAACTGATTCGGCTACTCCTCAATCTGGGGCCCATGACCCACCTTCTTCCTGGACATTTTGCTAGCATAAAATGGCTCAGGGTAGAAGACAGGGTCAAACAACTCAAAATGGGATTGGCATTTAAAATAGTCAATGCAGCTCTGCCCTCAGTCCCCTTAATCCCTGCATACCTGAATAAACACCTCCACAGATTTAGTGACACCCACAGCCACAACACTAGAGGGAGCTCAAACAACAACCTGATTACCCCCTCCTACAGGACTAACATGGGTAAATCATCTTTTTACAATACTGCCCCCCAAGGGTGGAACTGTTTGACTCCTGCCCTCAAAACATGCACCTCTTTGGCCTCCTTCAAAACGGCCCTAAAAATACACCTTTCAGGGGGACAGAAACGGAGATAGTCATCACGACTCTCTCCGGATCAAACCCCCCCTCCTTTTTTTGTCCACCTACGTTGCACATATTAATTGCTTTACTAATTTATTGAAATTTATGTAAGTTATTTACTGTCATTCATTGTCATTTTGCATCAGTGGTGTAATTTATTTTAGATTAATTGTTAGTTTGCATTGGCGGTGTAAAATCATTTTATTTTTGTTTTTCTAATGTTACGTTGCATCAATTGAGTTATTGAATATTGGTTTTATTCTTATTTGTATTGTTAAATTTGTATTGTTAATTGTGGATGATTTATGTACGAAGGACTTTCAACGGAAACAAGACCGCAAGAGCTTTTTAGAAATGCTCCTCTTAGACAGGATGTTTGACTTTATTTGTACTGTAATACATGCTACTGTGTGACTGTACTTGTACTGTAATACATGCTACTGTGTGACTGTACTTGTACTGTAATACATGCTACTGTGTGACTGTACTTGTACTGTAATACATAATACTGTGTGACTGTACTTGTACTGTAATACATGCTACTGTGTGACTGTACTTGTACTGTAATACATGCTACTGTGTGACTGTACTTGTACTCTAACATTCTATCTAATAAATATATTCATCATCTTATTCATCGGAATAAAGAAATGTTGTCCATGTAAACGCACCTTTTGTCTCATTCATAACACTCACGCTGCATCCTGTGTCAATCTCAAAGGTCACTTTCTTCCGATTCACCTCTAAATCTAGTTCAAATGGCTTATCTCTTTCGATTGAGGTTTCCGCTTTGATGCAGGCTGATGTGAACACTTCTTCCTGCTCCGAAGAACCATCACTATCCTGCCTTTCACATACCTTGTGTGCTCTTTGGGGACGCCAACGGCGCTCTTCTGTGTGTGGATTCTTTTCACCAGGCCGCGTGCTTCCTTTGCTTTTGTTTTGACAAGCCCTGGTGACGTGGCCTACTTTTCCACAACAGTAACACTTCGCAAGTCTGTAAGTCTTGGGCATTCTTACTAGCAGCTTCAGCAGCTACGGCCATCTGAAATGCCTTCTCAAACGTCAAGTCGCTTTCAGACAGCAACCGTCTTTGAATCCTGTCATCATTAATACCGCACACAAGACAATCTCTCAACATCTGCTCCAGTGTAGACACCCCGTACTCCCGGAGCACCCCCCACAGGACTCCCCGAGGGACACGGTCGAATGCCTTCTCCAAATCCACCAAACACATGTGGACTGGTTGGGCAAACTCCCATGCACCCTCAAGGACCCTGCCGAGGGTGTAGAGCTGGTCCACAGTTCCACGGCCAGGACGAAAACCACATTGCTCCTCCTGAATCCGAGGTTCGACTATCCGGCGGACCCTCCTCTCCAGTACCCCTGAATAGACCTTACCGGGGAGGCTGAGGAGTGTTATCCCTCTGTAGTTGGAACATACCCTCCGGTCCCCCTTCTTATGAAGAGGGACCACCACCCCAGTCTGCCAATCCAAAGGCACTGCCCGCGATGTCCATGCGATGTTGCAGAGTCGTGTCAACCATGACAGCCCTACAACATCCAGAGCCTTAAGGAACTCTGGGCGGATCTCATCTACCCCTGGGACCTTGGCCCCGAGGAGCTTTTTAACTACTTCGGCAACCTCAGCCCCAGAGATGGAGGAGCCCACCCACAAGTCCCCAGGCCCTGCTTCCTCACTGGAAGGCATGTCGGCGGGATTGAGAAGGTCTTCGAAGTAGTCCCTCCACCGATCTATGACGTCTCGAGTCGAGGTCAGCAGCGCACCATCCCCACCATACACAGTGTTGACCGTGCACTGCTTCCCCCCCCTGAGACGCCGGATGGTGGTCCAGAACCTCTTCGAAGCCATCCGGAAGTCGTTTTCCATGGCCTCACTAAACTCCTCCCATGCCCGGGTTTTTGTTTCAGCAACCGCGGTAGCTGCACTCCGCTTGGACTGTCGGTACCTGTGTGCTGCCTCCGGAGTCCCACAGGCCAAAAAGGCCTGATAGGACTCCTTCTTCAGCTTGACGGCATCCCTCACCACCGGTGTCCGCCAAGAGGTTTGGGAATTGCCGCCACGACAGGCACCGACCACCTTACGGCCACAGCACTGATCGGCCGCTTCGACAACGGAGGCACGAAACATGGTCCACTCAGACTCAATGTCCCCTGCCTCCCCCGGTACATGGTCAAAGCTCTCGCGGAGGTGGGAGTTAAAACTCTTAGATTCAGCCAGACGTTCCCAACAGACCCTCACAATACGTTTGTGCCTGCCAGGTCTGTCCGGCATCCTTCCCCAACATCGGAGTTGGCTCACCACCAGGTGATGATCGGTTGACAGCTCCGCCCCTCTCTTCACCCGAGTGTCCAAGACTTGCGGCCGCAAGTCCGGAGAGATGACTACAAAATCGATCATCGAACTGCGGCCTAGGGTGTCCTGGTGCCAAGTGCACATATGGACACCCTTATGCTTGAACATGGTGTTCGTTATGGACAATCTGTGACGAGCACAGAAGTCCAATAACAAAACACCACTCGGATTCCGATCAGGGGGGCCATTCCTCCCAATCACACCCCTCCAGGTCTCACTGTCATTGCCAACATGGGCGTTGAAGTCCCCCAACAGAACGAGGGAATCCCCAGAAGGAGCACTCTCCAGTACCCCCTCCAAGGACTCCAAAAAGGGTGGATACTCTGAACTGCTGTTTGGACCATAGGCACAAACAACAGTCAGGTTCCGTCCCCCCACCCGAAGGCGGAGGGAAGCTACCCTCTCATTTATTGGAGTAAACTCCAACATACAGGCACTGAGCCGGGGGGCAATAAGTATTACCACCCCTGCCCGGCGCCTCTCACCAGTGGCAACTCCAGAGTGGAAGAGAGTCCAACCCCTCTCAAGAAGGGTGGTTCCGGAGCCCTTGCTGTGTGTCGAGGTGAGGCCAACTATATCCAGTCGGAACTTCTCAACCTCGCACACCAGCTCAGGCTCCTTCCCCGCCAGAGAGGTGACATTCCACGTCCCTAGAGCTAGTTTCTGGAGCCGAGGGTTGGACCGCCAAGGTCCCCGCCTTCGGCTGCTGCCCAGCTCACATCGCACCCGACCCCTCTGGTCCCTCCTATGGGTGGTGAGCCCACGGGAAGAAGGTCCCATGTTGCTTCTTCGGGCTGTGCCCGACCAGGCCCCATGGGTGAAGGCCCGGCCACCAGGCGCTCGCCATCGTGCCCCGCCCCCAGGCCTGGCTCCAGGAGCTCCACCAAAAGGGTGTTTCTTGTGCTTGTTCTAAATCAGTGACTGCAGTGTATTTTTCTTTTGCACAATGCTGTCAAATTGCGATGAACATGTACAGTAAAAATGTGAAATGTAGTGTAGCGCCCTTAGACTCACTCAAGTTTACTGTTGATGCTAATGACCCAACATTCACGTTAGTTGGACAATTCTTACTTTGTTGTGTTGACCCACTTAAAAGAGAAGACGTTTATACGTTGAACAGTGACACATTTATTGCCTCATAACAATAACTAGCAACATATTTACAATATACAAAATAATAGAAATAAAAAGGTACAAAAATAAATCCCTCTTATGATAAAATAAAATAAATAAAAGTACAATCAAATGGTCTTTCTTTGAATTGCAAGCACGAGAGTTGAGTTCTTCCGTTTCTCCTTTGAGGAAAGGAGAGCGAGTTCACGTAGGTTGTGTGTCTTATCTGAATGTGTGATTCAGGTGAATCGCTGCTCTGACGTCTCTGAGGACAGAACCAACGGCTGGCCACGCCGTGCGTCTGGTCCGGCCACAGTCTCTTTGAAACTGACTCGCCACTCAACCCTCCAGGGTTCAGAATCTGTATTCGGTCTTAATCCGCAAAAAGAAAAACCAATCTACACACATAGTGCAGAATGTAAATTACTATCTTGTTTCCTTCTTATCTTGTGATCTCAAATCACTTCAATAAATGAAAATATATTTTCCATATGAAATCAATTTCAAATACACACACATATGCAATCATGAATTGAACAGACATATTTCAAATAATTATAAAAGTGCAATTAAATCAGAGAGTATCATATAATCATTGTATTTCAACAGGAACTTTCATATTTTAACATTCAGAATTAAATGAACTGAATCCAGGTCATAGCCATCAGCATGAGGGCATATTTATAAAATAAAATGACTTAACAGTCAACAGAATTACGTGTGACGCAGCTTTAATGCTGCACTACGTCATCACTGCTTCACTGCACTAGCTAGATGATAGCTAGCCTAACGGTCGATAGCTGCTGTTAGCATTTGCATTGAATTTGATACTGAACTTGGCTGTTAGCTTTGTGCTAGCGCTATTAGTGTCTCTTTTTCCCAATCATTCTTTACAATTTAAATGATATAACATACCATTTTACTGCTAAATATATGGTATCATATCTCCGATTGGTTTATTTTAGAAAGTAATCATCAGAACTGGGTGTTATTTGCCCAGAAACAACTTAACGGTTCATGGCCTTGTTAGCAACTAGCGCTAGCATTTTAGTCTTTGTTGCTTGCTTACCGGAGCTCAAGTTGAGAGGGCCCGCTGGATGGTAGCGGCTCCTCCGTTCAGTTCAATGGCATTCGGTCCTAACAAGCAAGCACTTATTAATAACAGCAACGAATGTGATGATGAATTATTAATTTATAAGTCTTGCTTCCTACCAAGGTTCTCTTTCGCTGTCTTAGCAGAATGAGTGAGTATCTGAGTGAGCGCGAGCCTGCAACGGCACTTTTTGAGTGCAACACGGAAGGACGCGTGCGCCTCCTTCTGGCAAGGAGGTGCATCTACATCTCTAAATTATGTACCGTATTTTCCGGATTATAAGTCGCGGTTTTTTTCATAGTTTGGTCGGGGGTGCGACTTATAAATCGGAGCGACTTATATATGTTTTTTTTTACAAAATCTGTGAGCGCAGAGACAGTAGCCTACACATTTCTATAACAGGTGTTACAGGGAACTCTGTGACCCGTCAGAATCTGTCGCGGTTTCTGGAGGTTCAGAGTTATCTGTCACACCTGTTATCTAAAAACACAAATTAGAAGGGCTGATTGAAAATGGCGCCGAAAAGAAAGTCATATTCTGCGGCTTACAAGCTTCAGATAGTGAAATATGGAGCCGAAAACGGCAATCGAGCAGCAGAAAGAAAGTTTGGAGTGAGCGAAAAACTTGTAAGGGACTGGCGAAAAGCGGAGGTTACGCTTACTGAAATGAAGAAAACAAAGAAAGCTAATCGCGGGCGACAAGCTAGGTGGCCGCAGTTGGAGGAACGAGTTCACGCATGGGTGCTTGAACAACGTGCTGCTGGGAGAGGTTTGTCAACGGTGCAGTTGCGTCTCCGCGCCCAGGTGGTTGCCAAGGAGGTGAATATAAACGGCTTTGCGGGAGGACCTTCTTGGTGTTACCGCTTCATGCAGCGCAAACGCCTCTCTATCAGAGGAAGGACGACACTGTCCCAAAAACTGCCAGCGGACTTCCAAGCCAAGGTTGACAGTTTCCGCGCGTTCATTGAAAAGCATGTAAGTGATCACAACGTGACACCGGATCATATTATTAACATGGACGAGGTCCCCCTCACTTTTGACATCCCCATGGGCCGAAGTGTTGCAGAGAAAGGGCAAAAAAGTGTGAATATCGTTACAACTGGTCATGAGAGATCACACTTCACAGTGGTGCTGGCATGTTGTGGAGACGGATCAAAACTGCCACCGATGGTCATTTTCAAACGAAAAACCATGCCAAAAATCCAATCCTCCTCAGTTGAAGTCGCCGTGAACGAGAAAGGGTGGATTGATCAAGAAATGATGAACTTGTGGCTTACAAAGTGCTACAATAAGCGACCGGATGGCTTCTTTAGAGCACGCAAAGCTCTGCTTGTGATGGATAGCATGAGAGCGCACATCACACCACAGTTAAAAAATAAATTAAAAGTTCTCAACTCCATACCTGCCATCATCCCTGGCGGCTTAACCAAAATACTCCAGCCACTTGATATCTCCGTGAATAGGAGCTTTAAGTCAGTTTTGCGTAACCTGTGGGAGCAGTGGATGACGGATGGAGAGCACAGCTTCACGGCAACCGGGAGAATGCGCCATGCAACTTTCCTGGAAGTCATTGAATGGATCGACAAAGCATGGGCTTCAGTGACAACCGCAACCATCCTGTCGGGATTCAGAAAGGCTGGAATAATTGGAACTGCAACTGACGACGAGTCTGATGTAAGCAACGTAGAAGAGGAAGCGGCGTCTTGTCTACCTGCCGAGTTGGGGGAGTTGTTCAAAAGTGACACCGAGGATGAAGATTTCCTTGGATTTCGTGATTCCGAGTAAAACCTGATATTTTGGTAAACGTGTTAGCATGTTCTTTGTGCTATATGTTGTTTGGTGTTGGATTTTATCAAATAAATTTTCCCCAAAAATGCGACTTATCCTCCAGTGCGACCTATATATGGTTTTTTCTTCTTAATTATGCATTTTTTGGCTGGTGCGACCTACAATCCTGAGCGACGTATAATCCAAAAAATACGGTATATTGTTTTGGAAACCATATCTTTCATGTGGGTTACAGTAGGTATTCAGTGTCTTGTACACACTTTCTCCCCTGACTACAGCAATGTGATACTTTACTGTAGTTTTCAAGTGTCTAGTGCTATTTGGAACATTCCGAGGTATCCACCGAGATGCTTTTTTGCATTCGAAAATTCCGAGAGAATTAACTGTCATAATGAAAACATGACAAAGCCATTTACTCTTGTTCATAAATAATGGTGTAAATGTCGCACAGCCGAGTGGCGCTGCTTAGTTTAGCAGATTTCGTGCTTAATCTACCATCTCTATTAAAATTTAAATAAAAGACCGACAGCGGCACCTAGCTATTTTAAGAGTGCATAGGAACCATGATTAAAAATAATAAAAAGCTTCTAAAACAAGACAAGCAGCGCAAACAACCAGTAGGACCACACTTTTAAAATGTTAAAACAATTTATTACACTAAAAAGTCTAGGATGTTGGGCCCAATCCGAAAACAATGTTAAGAAATAAAACACTAAATGTCAAATTAAAAATCCGGAGGAAGAGGCTTTGAGTCGAAGTCATCTCAGTGACGACGCAAAGTGGTCCTTCCCTTCCAGCGGAGCAGACGGAGACTGAGTTTTAAACTCATCAATCGCCACACACCCCCTCCCGGGAGTCACTCATTCCCACAAGCAACCTGCTAACACTTAGCTGGAGTTCCGGTTAACCTGACAGAGTACTAGTACCGTTCCTACTCTGGCTGCAATTCTGTCATCTGCTGCTGTCCTTCGTCGGTTCCCCTCTCCCGTGTCCGACTCTCTGTCCTGTCCCGTCCCTGACTGGAATGTCCCTGGCCCTATTAAACCAACAATTTTCTGCCATCAGTCTATGCTCATTGGTCCAGGTCACCATCTATCACAGGTTTAAGCAATTTTGGGATCAAAACAGGAACTCAAAGGCACGCGCTGAAGAAGCTGTTCCTGAGCCTCGCTGTGCTGCTTCTTATTGTCCTGAACCGCCTCCCTGATGGGGGCGGGACAAACAGTCTGTGGCCCGGGTGGGTGGGGTCTGTGGGCGGGACAAACAGTCTGTGGCCCGGGTGGGTGGGGTCTGTGGGCGGGACAAACAGTCTGTGGCCCGGGTGGGTGGGGTCTGTGGCGATGCGTCTGGCCCTCCTCTGGACTCTGGAGGTGTAAACAGACTCCAAATCAGGCAGACGGTGACCCACAATCCCCTGAGCTGTCCTCACCACCCGGGATAGGTCCTTCCTGTCCTGCGCCGTGCAGCTGCCGTCCCACACGGTCGCACTGAGACACAGGATGCTCTCTATCGTGGCCCGGTAGAAGTTCTCAAGCAGCACAGAGGAGAGTCCAGCCCGCTTCAGCTTCCTGAGGAAGAAGAGCCGTTGCTGGGCCTTCTTCACCAGGTGTCTGGTATTGAGTGTCCAGGAGAGGTCAGAGGAGATGTGGATGCCCAGGAATTTAATGTTCTCCACACGCTCCACTGCTTCCCCTCGTATGCACAGGGGGGCGTGTTCAGTCCTCCTGGACCTCCTGTAGTCCACTATGACCTCCTTGGTCTTGCTGGTGTTCAGAACAAGGTTGTTACTCGAGCACTGTTAGATAAATCTGCGAATGTGTTTATCATTAATTCACCAATCAGTAGGATTAGTTATGTCATGGTTCCTTTAATGTCATTTATAATAATTTCCTTCATAATCATACTCATACTAGACTGAAGTGGACACTTTGTGTGATGATGATGATGATGAATATATTTATTAGATAGAATGTTAGAGTACAAGTACAGTCACACAGTAGCATGTATTACAGTACAAGTACAGTCAAACAGTAGCATGTATTACAGTACAAGTACAGTCACACAGTAGCATGTATTACAGTACAAATACAGTCAAACAGTAGCATGTATTACAGTACAAATACAGTCAAACATCCTGTCTCAGAGGAGCATTTCTTGCGGTCTTGTTTCCGTTGAAAGTCCTTCGTACATAAATCATCGACATTTAACAGTACAAATAAAACTAATATTAAATTACTCAATTGATGCAAAGTAACAATACATTAAAAATAAATTTCACCACAGATGCAAAATTACAATAAATTAAAAAGACACATAATATGTACAATGTAGGTGGACAAAAAAAAAAGGGGGGGGATTGATCTGGAGAGAGTCGTGATCAATGTTCCCTCTCATTTTCCTTGAGCAGACCCTCTGACAAATGTGAGCAACATCATAACAAAACATTTTATGTTGAACGCACTTTATATTTGAAAGCAAACCTCAAAGTGCACAAGAGTATAAAAACACATAAAAACAAGAGATAAAATCAACAAATAAAACATAAAATTAACAAGCAAGGGAAGTCCAACATTTGTTTTCCTGAACAAGTATACAGAAGAGGAACGGTGTTAACTGTGGATGATGGAGTATATAGTTTTATTTATATATGATAGTATTTTATGGTTTATTAATGCAAGTATTTATGTTGAATATTTTGCTAAAAACTGAATAATAGGGTAAACATTTTTTTAAATAAGCATTCCACTTCTTCCTCCTCCTTTTTGTTTTTTTATCAGTATTTCTTTCTTTTGTATGTACAAATACTTACATATTTTTATACATGTTCTAAAATAAAATTCATTCATTCATGTGGAACTCCTCGTCTGCTAAATACAGTATAACCTCATGTGTCCTGTGTCCCTCTCACGTTGTCCAGGTTGACGTCCTCGTCTCCTGCAGCTTTGACTTTATGCATCGGCTGCTCCAAACACTTCAGGAGCATTTCTGGATGCTATTTTAATACGCTTCATGAAACTAAGTTCTCTTTCTCATTCTGCTCTGGATGCTTGAGATGCAGCACAAACAGCTGAGATGTTCCAGCTCCTAGATTTTAGTGCTGCAGAACCACGTCTGAGAAGGTTCTGATTGACCCACGTTTGAGTTCTAGCCTCATTATGGACTTGAATTCAACACATTCACGAGTAATGACCTCCAGAACGTGGGTTCTGCAGAACAGCCTCACTTTAATGACCTCCAGAACGTGGGTTCTGCAGAACAGCCTCACAGTAATGACCTCCAGAATGTGGGTTCTGCAGAACAGCCTCACAGTAATGACCTCCAGAACGTGGGTTCTGCAGAACAGCCTCACTTTAATGACCTCCAGAACGTGGGTTCTGCAGAACAGCCTCACAGTAATGACCTCCAGAATGTGGGTTCTGCAGAACAGCCTCACTTTAATGACCTCCAGAATGTGGGTTCTGCAGAACAGCCTCACAGTAATGACCTCCAGAATGTGGGTTCTGCAGAACAGCCTCACAGTAATGACCTCCAGAATGTGGGTTCTGCAGAACAGCCTCACAGTAATGACCTCCAGAATGTGGGTTCTGCAGAACAGCCTCACAGTAATGACCTCCAGAATGTGGGTTCTGCAGAACAGCCTCACAGTAATGACCTCCAGAACGTGGGTTCTGCAGAACAGCCTCACAGTAATGACCTCCAGAATGTGGGTTCTGCAGAACAGCCTCACAGTAATGACCTCCAGAATGTGGGTTCTGCAGAACAGCCTCACAGTAACGACCTCCAGAATGTGGGTTCTGCAGAACAGCCTCACAGTAATGACCTCCAGAATGTGGGTTCTGCAGAACAGCCTCACAGTAATGACCTCCAGAACGTGGGTTCTGCAGAACAGCCTCACACAGTAATGACCTCCAGAATGTGGGTTCTGCAGAACAGCCTCACACAGTAATGACCTCCAGAATGTGGGTTCTGCAGAACAGCCTCACACATTAATGGCCTCCAGAATGTGGGTTCTGCAGAACAGCCTCACAGTAATGACCTCCAGAACGTGGGTTCTGCAGAACAGCCTCACACTTTAATGACCTCCAGAATGTGGGTTCTGCAGAACAGCCTCACAGTAATGACCTCCAGAATGTGGGTTCTGCACATCAGCCTCACAGTAATGACCTCCAGAATGTGGGTTCTGCAGAACAGCCTCACTTTAATGACCTCCAGAATGTGGGTTCTGCAGAACAGCCTCACAGTAATGACCTCCAGAATGTGGGTTCTGCAGAACAGCCTCACACATTAATGACCTCCAGAATGTGGGTTCTGCAGAACAGCCTCACAGTAATGACCTCCAGAATGTGGGTTCTGCAGAACAGCCTCACAGTAATGACCTCCAGAACGTGGGTTCTGCAGAACAGCCTCACACAGTAATGACCTCCAGAATGTGGGTTCTGCAGAACAGCCTCACACATTAATGGCCTCCAGAATGTGGGTTCTGCAGAACAGCCTCACAGTAATGACCTCCAGAATGTGGGTTCTGCAGAACAGCCTCACAGTAATGACCTCCAGAATGTGGGTTCTGCAGAACAGCCTCACAGTAATGACCTCCAGAACGTGGGTTCTGCAGAACAGCCTCACAGTAATGATCTCCAGAATGTGGGTTCTGCAGAACAGCCTCACAGTAACGACCTCCAGAATGTGGGTTCTGCAGAACAGCCTCACAGTAATGACCTCCAGAATGTGGGTTCTGCAGAACAGCCTCACAGTAATGACCTCCAGAACGTGGGTTCTGCAGAACAGCCTCACACAGTAATGACCTCCAGAATGTGGGTTCTGCAGAACAGCCTCACACATTAATGGCCTCCAGAATGTGGGTTCTGCAGAACAGCCTCACAGTAATGACCTCCAGAACGTGGGTTCTGCAGAACAGCCTCACACTTTAATGACCTCCAGAATGTGGGTTCTGCAGAACAGCCTCACAGTAATGACCTCCAGAATGTGGGTTCTGCACATCAGCCTCACAGTAATGACCTCCAGAATGTGGGTTCTGCAGAACAGCCTCACAGTAATGACCTCCAGAATGTGGGTTCTGCAGAACAGCCTCACAGTAACGACCTCCAGAATGTGGGTTCTGCAGAACAGCCTCACAGTAATGACCTCCAGAATGTGGGTTCTGCAGAACAGCCTCACAGTAATGACCTCCAGAACGTGGGTTCTGCAGAACAGCCTCACACAGTAATGACCTCCAGAATGTGGGTTCTGCAGAACAGCCTCACAGTAATGACCTCCAGAACGTGGGTTCTGCAGAACAGCCTCACACTTTAATGACCTCCAGAATGTGGGTTCTGCAGAACAGCCTCACAGTAATGACCTCCAGAACGTGGGTTCTGCAGAACAGCCTCACACTTTAATGACCTCCAGAATGTGGGTTCTGCAGAACAGCCTCACAGTAATGACCTCCAGAATGTGGGTTCTGCACATCAGCCTCACAGTAATGACCTCCAGAATGTGGGTTCTGCAGAACAGCCTCACAGTAATGACCTCCAGAATGTGGGTTCTGCAGAACAGCCTCACAGTAATGACCTCCAGAATGTGGGTTCTGCAGAACAGCCTCACACTTTAATGACCTCCAGAATGTGGGTTCTGCAGAACAGCCTCACAGTAATGACCTCCAGAATGTGGGTTCTGCAGAACAGCCTCACACTTTAATGACCTCCAGAACGTGGGTTCTGCAGAACAGCCTCACAGTAATGACCTCCAGAACGTGGGTTCTGCAGAACAGCCTCACACTTTAATGACCTCCAGAACGTGGGATCTGCAGAACAGCCTCACAGTAATGACCTCCAGAATGTGGGTTCTGCAGAACAGCCTCACAGTAATGACCTCCAGAATGTGGGTTCTGCAGAACAGCCTCACAGTAATGACCTCCAGAATGTGGGTTCTGCAGAACAGCCTCACAGTAATGACCTCCAGAATGTGGGTTCTGCAGAACAGCCTCACAGTAATGACCTCCAGAATGTGGGTTCTGCAGAACAGCCTCACAGTAATGACCTCCAGAATGTGGGTTCTGCAGAACAGCCTCACACATTAATGACCTCCAGAATGTGGGTTCTGCAGAACAGCCTCACACTTCTCCCCCAGTCTCGCCGTTCTGTTTGAGCTCCAGCTAAAAAGAAAAGTAGCACAGCATGTATTTTTACGCGTTTCTTTCATTTTCAATTCAGGTTGGATTTTGTTTTTGTGCGCTGCGGAGATTTTCGCAGCGCGAAGAACGCATCAGAAGTGCGCACACGCGCAGCTTAGAGGGAACGTAGGTCGTGATGACTGTCTCCGTTTCTGCCCCCCTGAAAGGTGGGTACACGGGCCGGTACACGGGCCTGCCTCCCTGTCCACCAGGGATGTTCCCCTCCGTGTGGAGTCCATGAAGTTTGCACCCAAGTTTGTCGGCCCGTTTCCCATCGCCAGGGTCATCAGCCCCACTGCCGTCTGCCTCCGCCTTCTTCGCTCCACCGCTCCGCTTCACCTAACCTTCCACGTCTCGAGGATTAAGCCGGTCAGCGAGAGCCCGCTCCAGCCCGCCCCCCCCCCCCCAGCTTATCGATGGGGGGCCCGCCTACACTGTCCGGCGTCGTGGGAGGGGCTTCCAGTACATCGTCGACTGGGAGGGGTACGGTCCTGAGGAGCGCTCGTGGTCCCACCGCTGGATGTCCTGGACCGGTCCCTCATCAGGGACTTCCACCGGGCCCACCCTGGTCAGCCTTGGGGAATGTCGGGTGCCGTTCCTAGAGGGGGGGGGGGGGGGGTCCTGTCACGGCTGTGCCGCTCTCCACGCCCACTTCCCCGTCTCCACAGCTCCGCCCTGCCATCAGCTGATTCCTGGCACCTGTGCTCCCGTCACCAGCTGCAGCGCATCACCAATCAGCCCTGAGATTACATAAGCCCCGCCCAGAGAACAGAACCCCGCCAGATTGAAGTGTCATGTTCCCACTCTTTCCAGCAACCTTCCAGCGCCTGCCTCCCCGTCTACCGACCTTGTCTGATCCCGGAACCCCGTCTGCTTGCCTCCCGCCTCTGACCTGTCTGCCTCACCTGCCTGACCACCCGGTGTTTGACCTTTGCCTGCCCCTTTGACCTGTCTCTGTGCCTGCCCCTAACCTGCTCTGGACTGACTCCCTGGTATCGAACAATAAACCTGTTTTAGGACTCCCGCTCAAAACTGCCTTGCTGTTGGGTTCTTACCTGCCTTAGGCCCTGACAACACCTCCATGGTTGAGACCGTCTTCACCTCCTCCATCACCGTGTGGTACGCTGGCGCCACCACCAGGGACAGACACAGAGTGCAGCGCATTGTACGTGCTGCGGAGAAGGTGATCGGCTGCAAGCTGCCATCGCTCCAGGACCTGTATGTCTCCAGGACTCGGAGGCGTGCAGGTCGGATCACAGCCGACCCTTCTCACCCGGGACACGGACTCTTTGACCCTCTCCCCTCAGGCAGGAGGCTACGGTCCATCCGGACCAGAACCTCCCGCCACAAGAACAGCTTCTTCCCCTCGGCTGTAAGACTCATGAACACTTAATAATTCTGTCCCGGACTCCTGAACATTTCATAAAGGATAACTTGCACTGTTCCTTTTGCACTGCGTGATTACGCTAGTTTACTGCTGCTGATACACATCTGTGTATCCACTCCTGATGCTGCTGATGTGTCCGTACTTGTATGTTTTGTGTATTTAGTCATTACTGTTAGATGTAGCACAACTTCACAGAGAAACGTTCCTAGTCTGAACCCTCATTGACAATAAACACCTTCTGATTCAAAAGAGTCATCGTCTGACACAGATCTTTAAGGTGGGATACTTCGGATTGGCCGTGATTGACAGAAAAATGTCTTTGATGATTTTGTCAATGGACTAACAGAGTGAGTTATTGAAAATGAAAGTCAATGAGTGTGAGATCATTCAGGTTTGCTGACGGGAGAATTGTTAACTCTACCAAGAAAGTAAAACATTCAGCTCAATGTTAAACAGCAGGGGGGGGGGGGGGGGGGGGGTTCTACCGTTTCTCACTGCGTAGAGAAACATGGAAAACCAGAAGGAGGCTTTCCTGTCACTTCTGCTGCAGAAAGTGCTGAAATATTCAACTATTTTTACTGCTCCTCTTAAACTCCAACAAACAGTACCTAAGATGTTTCCTACATTTGGTATCCTTCTCGAAGGAGACTCCTTCCTCGAATGGACATTATGTTAGAGAAGAGGATTTTTTTAGACCAATGTTTTGGTGAAAAGAATAAAACAGATCATTGCACACAATTTTGTTGTCTCCATTTCCACCTGGAAACTTTGAAATGTAAAACTTTCTGTTCAAGGCTCCTTCATTATATCAACGTATGGAAATAGATACATCTGTTTCCATTGGTACATCCATTAAACACACTTATGTCCAAGCTGATAGCAGAGACGAATGAGCAGCTTTGATAACTGTTCTCACTACCTATACAAAAAGGTAAAAACCACAGGCAGCGATGGACTCAGTACTATTAAATAAATAGTAACATATGAATATTTTCTTTTGCCCATCAGCATTTGGTTACTGGTTAATGACTGAAGTATTTTCAAGTTTATTTTTACTCAATTACAGACACAGATTCTAATTTTGTTTCCCTTCCTACTTTTTGTACTGTTTCAGACTAAACATACTTATTTTCATTAAATATATTTTAAAACCTATTATTTAACACATTACTCCTTATTAATGCGCCACTTTGCTACATGTCTGTCTGTAACTAATGTAATTCTCCATCCTTTAATTATTTCACTCGATAAAAAGCTCTGCATGAAGCATTTTTGAATTTGAACATATATTGACGAGTGAGACTAATCATTAGCTAGGCTGGTCTGGAACGTTGCTTAGTCATTAACAGGGTGCTTTGCATCAGGTTTCAGGGCTCCGGGTGAGGGTGTACATCAAAGGCAGCTTTGTGATTGGCTGTGCAGTGGGAGGCAGGCCTGTCCAAACTCACACATCTGGACGTGACGACCGCTGCTCCGACACTCAGTACCTCAGTACGGTTATTGATCACTACCAAAAGACGATGTCTTTCATAAAGGTAGATGCAATGTCGGATTTCTCCTTCCACAACCTTCCTTATGGAATTTTTTCCACACCTGACAATGTAAGTGGATTAACATTCTTTTATTTTGGGTTTACAGTGGGGTAAAGTCAAACACACTGAGGACATTGATCATCATTTTCAAATCAAGCCTTTAAAATGAATTGGTCTAACGTCTAAATGATAAAAGGTTAACTCATTGGGAGTTCCTGTGCTTCATTTGAATGATGCAGCATTTCAAACAGCATGTGACTTTTACACTTTTCACCAGAAGGTCAAAGTGCACTGTCTATGCAACCCCCACCCAAGGCAGGATTCATAAATTGCAACACACAGAAAATGACTGATTATTTTCTAATTGCAATTTAAAAAACAAGTATCACTATTATATTTGCTCTTGAGTATTTGCATGTCAGTATGTCACAGGTCAACTTGTGGCTTGCTGGATAAAACGTAAAAAAACAAAAACGTTTTTTTAAAATGTTTTTAGAGCCACATAAAAAATAAAGTGGAAGCGTGACGTATCAAATGTGCTGATAGCAGAATGTCATTGTTTCTTTAGATCAAGCGTCGCATCGGTGTTGCCATCGGAGACCAGATCCTGGATGTCAGTGTGATAAAGCATTTGTTTCAAGGGCCGCTGATGTGGAAACACCAGGAAGTATTTGAGCAGGTATGTTTCATCCCCAATAATCACCAGGGAAAAGGTAGCATGTGTTACAGTACGAGTACAGTCACACAGTAGCATGTATTACAGTACAAGTACAGTCACACAGTAGCATGTATTACAGTACGAGTACAGTCACACAGTAGCATGTATTACAGTACGAGTACAGTCACACAGTAGCATGTATTACAGTACAAGTACAGTCACACAGTAGCATGTATTACAGTACAAGTACAGTCACACAGTAGCATGTATTACAGTACGAGTACAGTCACACAGTAGCATGTATTACAGTACAAGTACAGTCACACAGTAGCATGTATTACAGTACAAGTACAGTCAAACATCCTGTCTAAGAGGAGCATTTCTTGCGGTTTTGTTTCTGTTGAAAGTCCTTCGTACATAAATCATCGACATTTAACAATAAAGATAAAACCAATATTAAATTACTCCATTGATGCAAGGGTTAGGGTGAAGTACATTGTTATTTGTTGAAAGCATAATTGCATAAAGTACAAATATATATATATTATATAATGGGCGGTACGGTGTCTCCTTCAAGTTCGGGTCCTCTACCCAAGCCCGGGAGCTTGAGCGTTCTGTGCAGGTTCTTAGCTCTTCTAGCTTCACAATGGGTTCACTTTAAATCATATTTATAATGTGTATCAAGTGAGTGCATGCTCAGGTGAGTATCCGACCAGAGCTCATGTTTTTTTTAGCTGAAACAGTTCTGTGTGACGTTTAACGACCGTCTGTCTCCCTGTAAGCCCACACTGAATGCCTTCATGGCTCTCGGCCGTGCCGCTTGGACTGAGACCAGGAGGGCCTTGCAGACGTTGCTTTCAGCCGGTGAGAGCATGCTGAGAGATGACGTCAGCCTCCGGAGCAGGTTAGTTTGTCTGAGGCTTGCAAATACACAATGACTTGTAGCACATCAGATCAGCCGAATGTGACAGGGTGGTGGAGCGCTTTGGTTGCAACGCCACCCAGGGAATTTAACTCCTGGGAATTATTTAGGAGGAATTTATCTCTCCTGAATTATACTGGTGTGTGTATCCCTACTCCAGGGACACAGGTTCAATTCACTCCACACGGGCAGAGAGCAGGTCCGGTTCACACAGTTTATTCTCACACAGATTGACAAATTGGTATCGGTTTAACAACAATTATAAACACCGTGATTAAATATAACGGGCAGCAAAAACAACAAGAAATCAAGGAGTTTCCACCGAAAGCAGCAGCCGCCATTGGAGGAGGGCAGTGGCTGAACGGCCCACGCCTCGCCAACCTTTGGAAAAATAAGAAAACAATAATCTAAATTATATCGCCGCCACGAGCTCGACGTGAAACCAGGCTGTAAAATAAAATCCCACCTTCCAGAAATAACAACCTCACTGGCAACACCTCCGCCGCTCGACCTCCCCGGGGGTCAGACGAGCAGGCCAGCCCGCCCTCAGCTCTACCACCGATCAGCTGCAGAGCCGATCAAACACTGACGTCACCGGCGTGCATCGCGCTAATCATACGCGAGGGCGGCGCGTGAACGCGTAGGAACACGACCTGCAGCTACAAGGGGGGAGGATATGCCGCCCATTGAGGGGCGAACCTACACAACGGCATAGCGCCCCACAGTGGCATGGAGAGAGACTACATATGGCCACATCAAGCAGGTAATCCCAGACTTCCGTCTCCTCGAGAGGAATGAATGGAGGAAGTAAGACGCTCTAGAACTGTTTCAATCACTCACAGGATGATCCACATGGGGAGGACGTCGCATCCGATCAATGTATCAATGTATCAATACTGCTCAATGTTACCCAAACAAAAAGCCCTGGGTAACAAAGTACATTAAAGCTATTTTAAATGAAAGACGGCATCTTTTAGAGCTGGCAACAAGGAGCAGTTGAAAACTATTCAGTCACACCTCCAGAGGCCAAAGGGGACGAAGGGAAGAAGCCGAACAGGAAACTCCAGCAAAAGAATACCAAAGAGGTTTGGAAATGCATGAGGACAATGACTGGTCCACAGTGGACTGGGCCGAAGAACTTATCCCGTTCCTTAAAGGTCCCATATTCTACCCTTTTTGCACAAGTTAACGCAGGACAGCGTCCCTCATTCCTGTCTCACAGATGCTGCAGGACAGCGTCCCTCATTTCTGTCTCAAACAGATGCTGCAGGACAGCGTCCCTCATTCCTGTCTCAAACAGATGCTGCAGGACAGCGTCCCTCATTCCTGTCTCAAACAGATGCTGCAGGACAGCGTCCCTCATTCCTGTCTCAAACAGATGCTGCAGGACAGCGTCCCTCGTTTCCGTCTCAAACAGATGCTGCAGGACAGCGTCCCTCATTTCTGTCTCAAACAGATGCTGCAGGACAGCGTCCCTCATTTCTGTCTCAAACAGATGCTGCAGGACAGCGTCCCTCATTTCTGTCTCACACAGATGCTGCAGGACAGCGTCCCTCATTTCTGTCTCAAACATGCTGCAGGACAGCGTCCCTCATGTCTGTCTCAAACAGATGCTGCAGGACAGCGTCCCTCATGTCTGTCTCAAACAGATGCTGCAGGACAGCGTCCCTCATTTCTGTCTCTAACAGACATTCCCGTACTTGACGTCAAGGCCTGAGGGATTTCTTGCATTTCGTTATGTTAGCATAACGACAATAAAGAATCTTGAATCTTTCAGGAGGTGATTACGGACCTACCAAACTACGAAGGACTGACTGGATGGTTTGTTTTGCTGTTTTGGGTTAATCAGGACTGAAAATCACCAGAATAGAGTAGAAACATGGGACACGTGAGTGACATTCCCTGTCCCATCTCGTCTTCTGGTCCATGATGTTCTCTCTGCGTGCACAAATTAGACACGGTTGCTATGCATGACGGGTCCTTTTCTTCATCTTTTTCAGAGAAATTGCATTTTTCCAATTGATACTGCAATAACACTGTGGCATGTACAATCACAGTTTTCATTTCGACTTAAACTGTCCACACTATTTGAGTACTCACCTGCATTAACGACCTCATGTGCCACAATTTGCATATGTCTAGAATCGCTTTACATTTTTGCCGACTCTCTCTCCGGCATAAATGCTTCTAAGCATGTGTGTAGCGGTGACATGTCCGTCTGCTACCATTTCCGTTCATGGCTTTCATTTTGCCCCGGTATTTTCTGAATCCCTGCTTTAGTTTTAATATCCGCTTATTGACTGGTTTTCCCCTTACTAGTTTCCACAGTACGCCGTGTTGCTCAAAAATCAGATTTTCCCTGTCGAAAATACGGTGAAACCTTATAAGTTGACAGGTATGAGGACAGGTTGACGTGATAAATATTGATTTGCTGTGGTGACCCCTGAAGGGTCAAGCCGAAAGAAAAATGAGATTTTTTCTTTCCCTTGTTGTTGCAGAGCATTTGTTAATCAGAATGCTGCCACCATGTACCTACCTGCAGAAATAGGTAAGTGTGGTTTAAAACATTTGTTTCTAGAGCTGTTTTTTTTTTGGGGGGGGGGGGGGTTCAGTCCCTTTTGTTGATTAAAGGAATACATCCATTAGGGTGCTACCTTGGGATCTGCAAAGGTTAGATTTGTGTTGATACTAATAAAATATGCTTGGTATTGATGTGAATGTTTCAGCCTGCTTCTCGTCTCTGCATTTCAAAGGTGATTACACTGACTTCTACTCCTCCAAAGATCATGCCACCAACGTTGGGATCATGTTCCGAGGGAAGGAGAATGCACTGATGCCAAATTGGTAAATTATAAATCAAACCAGCAGTGAACTCCAGCTGTTGATATAGTTTTAAAAAGGCCTAATGAATGATGCACAAACAAAGTTGTAACAAATATTGAAAGACAACCTTAAACTAATTCCTTCAAGTTCTCTCTTTTTTTTTATCAGGCTATCAAGGGAAGAATGTTAAAATGGCACCAAAGTCTGACACAATGCTCTCTGTTTTAAAAAAATGATAACTAGACTCATTTTCTTGGCTGTAAAATCCAAAGAAAGAGTCAACAGGGACGAGTTTTGGGAATTGACCTTTCCGTAAAATACGCCCACATTACTTGGTACCGTGGTCCCCAACCACCGGCCCGTGAGCCATTTGTTACCGGGCCGCACAGAAAGAATAACTAATTTATAACATTTCTGTTGTATCGATTATTAGTGTCTAAAAAGCGACCGGATTTTCTACAATGTAACATTCGCCTGTGAATTTTCTTGGCCACGTGATACGTTGCAAAAACGCTACACGTAATCTCTGGGCTACATGTGCATGTGTACAGGTTCACTTCCTCAGACAAAAAACCTAGCGGTGCTTCGGTTTGCATGTTATACAAAGGCAGAAAAGTCATCGAAAATGGCGAAACATTGCAGTCACGGCTTATGTAACCATGACGACCGGTACCTCGATCAACTGGAAGGAGTTGTCCGGGTTATTCACTTCACTAAACCAATAAACAACTATGAGAAATGTCTGCTCTGGATCAAGCTGTAGGAGAACAAGACCTGTAGAATCCAGTGAAGTGAAGAACATAAATAAATTAAAACCCGTCATCTATGCAGTAATGAACACCTACTAAAGTAATATAGAGAATCATAGTGACTGGAACGGTGATACCCCCGTAGCAGGGCTCACCAAGGAATTGTGAGCGTATTCCACCCAGGGCAGTTGGCTCCTCCTGTACATTCAGCACGGGCGGCAGCTTGAGGCGGACGGCGCTGGGGTTAAAAATGCGTTCCACCTCGTAAGGGCCAATGTACCGAGGAGCCAGCTTTCTGCAGACCGCCTGCAGCGGGAGGTCCTTGAAGGAGAGCCCCTTCCCAATAGAGTTTAATTTATACTACCGTAGCTTTAGGCTTACGTTAGCTCCCTATAAAGAGATCTAAGTACAGTTATTGTTACCCCCGCCGAAGGGGAGGCGAGGGTATTGCAATTGGGTCCGTTAGTCTGTTTGTTTGTCTGTCCGCGCCCATAACTCAAAAACTAGTAACCCAATTGACTTGAAATTTTTACACAAGCAAGGTTCTGTCCGTGGCCCGGTCCTCCCCGAGAATGGCATTGATTCGGATCTGGATCCAGATTCTACAATTATTTTTACATCTGGAATTGTGCCTGTGCTGTAAACTGTCACTTTAAGAGGGAGGGGCACGAATGGCATGATGGGAAAAAGAGTCCAGAAGGAGTCTTGTAGTACGTTCCGGAGCAGCAAGCTAGAGCAGGTTTGGCCCCTCTGATCCGGAAGCCCTGTTTACTGTCTCACAAGATCCAATAGTCTTTTGGAGGCGGAGTCTGCAATCTCTGATTGTCGTTTTCTAGTTAAATACGCTTAACAGAAATAATAAAAAGTGATGCTTATCCTGGTTGATTAGAACAGTGTCCATATATTTCAGTGGGGCTGATATTCAGTTGAAGTTAGTCCCGTAACTCCGTTATTTTCTGACTCCTGTACCACGTTGCAGCTGATGCTTTATTCCACCGTTCTTTGACAAAATACATCAAAACCGAGTGAAAAAATCCTTCACTGAAATATTTAAAGCCTTTCCATCTCACATTTTCTGTGGTAACTGTCGTGTTAACATGAGTATCATGTTGTGCAGGTTGAGGCTTCCAGTGGGATACCATGGTAGAGCATCATCAGTGGTTGTTTCTGGGACCCCCATTTACCGCCCCTCTGGCCAGATGAGACCTGACCAGAGTAAGATTGCTACATGCTCCAGTTTACATAATTTATTTGTTTTCATTCAAAAGGCTGAACTCAGTTCAATTATTGCAAACACATATTCAAAAAGAAACACAATAGATTTTGCATTCCTATTTTATTAATTTCAGTTCATTGTATTTCTATAACAAAGTTATCTCAAGGCACTTTCGAGATGGAGCAGGGAACGGCCTGCAGGTAAAGACAGAACCAAGGAAAAGCTTCTCATTAACAGGCTGAAACTTTGAACAGAACCTGAGACGACTGGGCGCCATCTATCTTGACTGGTTGTGTTGAGAGTGAGAGATGGAAACAGATATATAACGACAGAATGACATGAGACAGACACAAGGACAAGTAGGAGGAGACAGATTTTTAATCCAACACTTTTAAGAATTGACAGATCTGTTTTATGCAACAGAAAAAACAATATCTTGTTATTTGACATATTATTTTCCCTTTCCCGTTTGCTTACACACCTTTATTACTGATAGTTTGGTTTGTCAATTGGGTGTATTATGCCAATATTGATGGCCTGAATTAACTGGCAGCTTGTCCAGGGTTTACCCCGCCTCTCGCCCATTGACTGCTGAGATAGGCTCCAGCTTGGCCAGTAACCAGATAACGGACAAAGCGGTTGGAAAATGAATGAATGAATGAATGGTAATACTGACGAACACAGCCCTGAACATCTATAACTATGATATGGCAAAGTCAAAGAGCTCACTACATTGGTCTCATAACCTCGTGTCTTTCAAATGCCATATTCCATTACGCAAAATATGAAGACTTCCAACATGTTTCAAATTAATTAGATGGTTTAAACTTTAGACTTGCTGGCAAGGGAAAATTATTACTTTCATGTTTAGTTTCAACATTTGTAAACTAGTTCTATTTATGCTATTTGCACTTTTCTTCAATAATTTTATAGTGTTACTGTTGCACAATGTTCACCACTTTTTCCACCATGCTTTCTTTTTCTTTTCTCTTAGCACAACCGCCAGTGTTTGGTCCTTCTAACCAGCTGGATATTGAGCTGGAGATGGTTATTATATTATTTTATTATTTAATCTCCATTTATATTGTTTGACTGTGCATCACAATTACCGATTTCTTTCTCGCTTTGATTAGGCCTTCTTTGTTGGAGGAAAAACTCAGCTTGGACAACCCATTCCCATCAGCAAAACCGAAGAACATATTTTTGGCATGGTACTCATGAATGACTGGAGCGGTAAGAGCCTCTGCACAATACACTAACATTGTGTTGTGATCTGGCGCTATATAAATAAAACTGAATTGAATTGAATTGAATTAAATTCTCTTTGTTGTTTGTGCTTTGTAGATGGTTTTTAGGAAGGTAAAATTAATAGAATTTTGAATTAAACAAGACACAATTTATTTAAAAGCAACTAATAACATGCAGGACTGATGGACATATCAATTAAACTTCTGTGACTCATTGAATGATGAAATTGGTGGTGGGAGAGAGTGGAGTTCTCTAGGTTTTTGTGTTCTTTCTTCCTGATGGTGACGTGGTAAAAACATACTAGTTATACCTGGTTATGTTGTTCCATGCATGCCTTGCCTGCCAGCATCTTACCCCCTGCTGTGATGTGCTGCACTGTCTCAGGGGCTTCTTTGCACAGCCTGCACCTGAGGTCCTGTCTGGTGTGGTCCACCCCGGTCTCTATTGATCTTGTGTTTAGGGCCTGTTCTTGTGCTGCCATCATTAGTACCTTAGTCCTGCCTTTCATTCCTGCCTTTTCCAGCCACTGGTAGGTTTTTCCCATGTCGGCTACAGCTTCAGTTTGTCGGTGGTTCATGCCATGCAGGGGCTTGTCCTTCCATGATAGCCCCTCTGGCTCCTCCTCCTTACTGGGGTTCTGTTGCCTGAGACATTCACTTAGCACAGGGGTCCCCAAACTCTTTCCTGTGAGGGCCACATAACTCTTCCCTTCTCTCATGGAGAGCCGTGGTCAGTTTGTACATGAAACTTTGTACTTTGTACATTTATTGCCTTCCAGGCAGTCACACAACCAAATAACCCTTTCCGGGTTCATCACAGAAAAAAAGCCCATGGAACATTAACTTACTGGTCGTATGTGATCTGTTACGGACTAACGTGAGCGGACCCCAGAGAACAGAGAACAGAGACGGTGTGATAGGTGAATTTATCTTTTACTGATATAAATTCGTCAAACAATACAAAAAAAACAACAACACAGGATGCGGGGCAGCTGGAGCCCAACGAAATATAACAAAAATACACAGCCGAGAGAAAAAACCCAAAAAGCAAGCTCTACTAAAAAGTGGCAACTGGCTGGTGCCGCAACGAAAATGGAAACCTAAAACCCAGCCACAAGTGAACAATTCATTTACAACAAAAAAACACTACACACAACCTGGGCGAATGAACCAGCTGTGGTCAGCAAGGGCGAGGCGAGAATCAGAGATGGGGAGTGGCAGAGGGACGTTCCACACCGCGGGACGAAAACCACACAATAGTACGATGGGGAACAGCGGTTATGAGGGCTGGTGGTGATTGCCTCAATACGTCTCAGGTCCTGGATCGATAAGGTTGATCCAGGTCCAGGTTGTGGGAGAAGACTAAAATGTCGTCGAGGTATACAAAAACAAACCGATTTAGCATATCTCGTAGCACGTCGATCACTAAGGCTCGGAAAACTGCTGGTGCAAACGTATCACTAAATATTCAAAATGGCCGAGGGGTGTGTTGAAAGCCGTCTTCCACTCGTGCCCTTTGCGGATACGGACAAGGTGATACGCATTGTGGAGGTCTAGCTTGGTGAAAATGGTGGCTTGACTGAGTGACCCAAATGCCAAATCTATGAGAGTAAGGGGGTATTTGTTGCACACGGTGATATTGTTAAGGCCACGGTAATCAATGCAGGGGCGCAAGCGCTTGTCCTTCTTCTCAACGAAGAAAAACCCTGCCCCGACCGGAGAGGAGGACGGACGGATGATACCTAATGCTACAGAGTCGGTTATGTATTGCTCCATGGCCTCCCTCTGGCTTGGAGAAGGGAGAGGTGAGCCAGGGAGCAGATCAATAGCGCAATCATAAGGTCGGTGCGGTGGTAGTGACAGAGCGCGGGTCTTGCTAAAGGCCTCACGGAGGACATGATACACCATTGCATTAATCGGACGGTGGCGTAGTGGATGGCGGAGTCTGACCAGAGTGAGGGATAGCTGACCGGAGACAGTGCGAGTGACAATAAACACTCCAATTGGCTACTGACCCGGTGGACCAGTCTATGTGGGGATTGTGTAATTTAAGCCAGGGGAGTCCGAGCACCAACGTAGCAGAGGGTGACGAGAAAACATAAAAGGGAAGGACCTCAATGTGGTTCCCTGACAACTGGAGGGAGACAGGGGCCGTGCGGTGTGTGACCTTGGATAGGCCCTTCCCATCCAACGCCAGGACGTCCATGGAACTAGTAAGTGTCACTAGAGGGATCCTGGCTTGGGTACAGAGTTCCGAGTCAATAAAGTTATCATCTGATCCACTGTCGATCAGAACATGCATTGGAACAGAATCCTGAAGAAAGTGGATTGTACCTCGAATCGTGACTCCGATGACTGTGTGGAGGGAGGACGCTGCCCGGTTAAGGGCTCGCCCCATGGCTGGCGAAGTAGCGCTTCTTGGCCGTATGGGGCAGGAGGCGAGGTAGTGACCCTGTTCACCACAGTAGAGGCACAGGTGCTGCTGAAGGTGATGCTGACGCTCTACCCTGGAGAGGCTGGTCTTCCCCAGCTGCATTGGCTCCTCCTCCTCCTGTGGCTGAAATGCGGAGTGGTCGAATACCTTCCGCATTTCAGCCACAAATAACGGGTACGAACCAAGGATGGCTGGCACTATGGGCGCGGTATGTCACTGGCTGGTGATCGAAAACCAAGAAGCATTGCAGCAGAAACTGCGCGCATTTCACCGGTTCCCCTGCGTATCTCACCGGCGTGGGAAGATGCGGCTCGCGAGGGAACCCAGGAGGAGGCGTCCCCGCTGCGGCCCCGGCAACTTGTTCGACTCGGCCGTACATTTGTGCTCCTGAGGGAGGCATCGTGCTGCCCGACTAGGAGACACCCTGACTAGCAAGGGCTTGACGCATTCGTTTGTTCTCTGCGGGGTCCATATCAATAGGTCGGACTATTTCTGTTACGGACTAACAGGAGCAGACCCCAGAGAACAGAGACGGTGCAATAGTTGAATTTATCTTTTACTGATATAAATTCGTCATACAAAAAAGCTGCACACAGGAGGCAGGGCGGCTGGAGCCCAACGAAATATATATAACAAAAGTACACAGCCGAGAGAAAAAAACAAAAAGCAAGCTCTACTAAAAAGTGGCGACTGGCTGGTGCCGCAACGAAAACGGAAACATAAAACCCAGCCACAAGTGAACACATCATTCACAACAAAAAAACACTTGCTAACCAGACCCATAGAAACCAATGTCAGTGGCTAAAGCTAACTACTCCATAATCTCGTGAGAAATGCTGTTGTTAGCACAGACTCAGCTATTCCGTTTTTCTCTCTCATTCACACAGCCCGGCACTGACAGTCGGCTCCTATGAGTTAACAAGTAATCATTGCAGGTCGATAGTGATAGAGTCATATTAACAGTCATCGATAAACCGGGCAAAAATCCTACCTGCAGCCTCAATTGACTGCGTGTCCCTCATGTCTCACACCTACTTCCTACTACTTGAGATTTAAAGCTATCCAAGTGGTTGTTCCCGGTCCCCCACTGGCTAGTCATGTTGTATGGAAAGGAACATAATAATAATATATATATATATATTTTTTTGTGTCTCTGGTATTGTTCAGGGGGCCCGGCCAAATGTGGAGGCGGGCCGTAGTTTGGGGACCAGTAACTTAGCAGGTTGTCACTGGGGGCCATTTTCTTGATGTACTCTTTGAGGGATATAATTTCCTCCTGGCTTTGATGCCTACTAATCATTGGCCTCCCTCCTTCGTGTACAGCCTCACGATGCTGGATATCGGTAGCTTGTATCTCTTTCAGTGGCCAGGATGTTATGCCAGTGGGGTATCTGACTGCTGCTAGGGCATAGCTGTTAATGGCCTGGATCTTATTATTGCCATTCAGCTGACTCTTGAGAACTTGCCTCACCCTCTTTAGGTATTTAGTTGGAGCTGACCCCCTAGCTACCTCCTCATGGTTATCATTTGTCTCTGGAATCCCAAGCATCTGTTTGCTATTTTGACCAAAGACTGGCACAGATATTTGCCTGAGTGCCTGAGAACTGCGTAAACTTGTGGAAAAAGAGTATAATATGTCACCTTTAATCAACCTTTTGGGGCAGCCGGAGAGTAAGGGGTTGCAGTAATCCAGTCTGGAAGTTACAAAAGCATGGACAACTTTTTCTGCATCTTTTCGAGTTAATATGTGCCTGATTTTTAAAATATTGCGAAGGTGAAAGAACGCAGTCCTTGAAATATGCTTTTTCTGGGACTGAAAGGACAGTAATCAAAGATTACCCCCAGATTCTTGGGGTTATCGACCGAAACAACAAGGTCGCGGGTACAAGTGGCTGAAATGAGCTTCCTCCGTAGGCTGGCTGAACTCTCCCTTACAGATCGGGTGAGAGTCTCCGTCATCTGGCTCTGAGTCGAGCCGCTGCTGAGAGCAGCCAAGTGACGTGACTCCCCATGCGTCCCCGTGTCTGCGTTCTGCCCGTCCACGCTCTACGGCATTTTCCCTGCATAAAGTTTAATTTTGGTGGTAATGTTCCGGCGAAAATGGGCAAAAAGGTTTTAGTGTGTGGTAAACACTTTGAAAGGTGAGATAGACAGCGTCTATCTAATAAAACATATTACTGCCGAGTCCCAACGCTGGGCCAATCAGCCACGGTGAAGAGGGTGATCTCCGTTCCTTTTTTTTTTCTCCCTTCCTATCCTCACCTGTGGTCACGAGCTTTGGGTAGTGACCAAAAGAACAAGGTCGCACGTAAAATCGGCTCCGGTGCGAGACAGTGGCTTTAGCAGATGTTGAACTTGAATCAAGACTGGAAAGGGAGTCAATCGAATCGGATCGTGACAAATGTATCGCGATACGAATCTAATCGGAAGGAGACCAGCGATTCCCATCCCTTGAATAAAGCGTACCCCTCCTTTCAGTCGTTCGGGGTACCGGTTGACGCTGTGCCCCATGAGTGCTGTTTGGGTGCATGCGCACGCTGCGACCGGCTGTGGTTGTGATTGAAGTCCTGATTGTTTGTGTTTTTAAAGTGTTTTAAAGTATTTTATGTGGTTTAACTTGCCATTTGGGGCTTTCAATATTTCTTAAGCTTTTCTAAGTTGGACCTCTTTTGTGTATTTCGCGCTGACTGTCCTTTCCCAGTTTGTTTGCTGGGAAGTTGGTTGGGAAGTGGAGCTGTCACCACAATGAGACAGCAATATTCCAGGGAAGTGTTGCTAAAACCGTGCCTGACTTGTTGCAATTACAACAGTGATGGCGCAAAGAGGAGGAAGCGTGGTAAGTGTGGCGGTGTGCGTTTACGCATGAAGAAGCCTCAATCGCATCCCTTTACCTTCTGTCATTATGGGAAATGCCCAGTCTATGAGGAATAAACTTGACGAACGTCAAGCTTGAGGCCGATATCAGAAGGATTTCCAGAACTGCTGTGTATTGGCTTTTTCTGACACTTGGTTCACGCACAACAAATCCAGACGTGTGTATTGAAGGCTTTAGGACTCCGTTTAATTTGGATTGGCAAGCTAGGACAACGGGGAAACGTCAAGGAGGAGGAGTATGCCTCTATATTAATGAACGATTCTGTAAATCTGTCACGATCCGAGAGCGCACATGTACGCCAGATGTGGAACTACTGTCAGTGTCGATGCACCCTTCCTACCTTCCCCGTGAGTTCCCCCAACTGTTTCTGACTGTGGTGTACATTCACCCAAAAGGAGACGCAGAGTCCGCTGGTAGCACTGTCTTTGATGTAGTACAGAGGCTGCAGTCACTTTCCCCAGATGTGCCGAACTTTATTCTCTGGGATTTTAATCATGTGATTCTGAAAAGGCTGAAAAACTTTCATCAGTATGTGTTCTGCCCGACCAGGCAGAAAAAGACACGAGATCTCTGCTATGGATCCATAAAGAATGCATTCCTCCCCTGGGCTCTTCAGACCATAATTGTGTTGATTTAGTATAAATCTGTGTTGAAGAGAGAGAAGGCCGAGATCTGGGTCAGATGAGTCTGTGCTCTGTCTTCAGGAATGTTTTAATTGCACAGATTGGAATGTCTTCACTGTCATGTGAGGATGGCTTTGACATGTTGGTGGATGTAAACTGTTCGTACTTGGCCTTCTGTAGGGACATGATTATCCCCTGTAAGCGTGTCAGAATTTATCCCAACAACAAAAGCGGTCAAGTCTTGTACACAGGGAAAAAAAGGTGGCTTTTAAACAGGGGTCGAGGTCTGCTCTGCAGGCAGCAACAAGGGAGCTTAGAGGTGAAATTGCTAATGCGAAGCAGAATTTTAAAACAAAGCTGGAAAGTAAGGTAGCAGCGAACAAACTTGGCTTGGCTTGGATGAGCATGAAAGTTGTTGCTGGTCTTAAAAATGAAGAGCACAAAACCAGTCTCTTTAGATGGTTTTAACTCTGATACGGAACTAGCTAATGATTTGAATGGTTTCTATTGCCGTTTTGATTCATTCAACTTCAGCAGTGAGAAGCGAAAGCTGAGGCTCAAATGTAAAGACACTGAGCATCTTAACATTGAGCTGCAGGATATAAAAAAGGCCCTTTTGATGGTTAAACCCAACAAAAGCCAGGGCCGACAACATTCGTGGTCGTTTGCTCAAGTCCTGTGCACGTGAGCTGAGTCCTGTCTTGCACCATGTTTTTAACAGATTGTTACTGTTCCACAGGGTGCCTCAAATCTGGAAGGATGCGGTTGTGGTCCCCATAACCAAATCAAGCTACCCTAAGACTTTAAATGACTTTCGGCCGGTGGCTCTGACTTCAGTCGTAATGAAAACATTTGAGAGACTGATCAGAAGCGAGCTCTTAAAGCAGACGCAACAGGCATTGGATCCCCTTCAGTTTGCTTATCGGCCACGCAGGGGAGTCGAGGATGCAACCGTTACCCTGCTGGATATGCTTTTTAAACACTTGGACTCAAATGGGACTCACGCTCGACTTTTATTTGTGGACTTCTCATCGGCTTTTAACACAATCCAGCCTCACGTTCTGATTGGAAGGCTCCGTGAACAGTTTCATCTGAGTAATAACTTGCTGGGGTGGATTCTCGACTTTTTAAATAACAGGACACAAAGAGTCAGGGTGAACGGGACACTGTCTGACCAAAAGTGCTCGTCGACTGGTTCGCCACAAGGGTGTGTATTGTCCCCCTTATTGTATATTTTATATACAAACATGTGTCAAAGTAAACATGACAAGAGGAAAATCATCAAATATGCTTTTGACTCGGTCATCGTTAGTCTCCTGGACGGTGATGAGAGCAGCCACGGTCCAGTTGTTGATGATTTTGTCCTCTGGTGTGAGGAATCCTTCCTACAGCTGAATAAAGCTAAAACTAAAGACATGCAGATAGACTTTAGGAGGAAACCTCATCAGCGGGACGTTACTTTAATTAATGGTCAGGTCATTGATCAGGTGCGATCACACAAGTACCTTGGGACCATCATTGCTAGCAGTTTGACGATGTTTTATCACTCCTTTATTTAGAGTGTTGTGTCCTTTTCTTTGGTGTTATGGTTTGGCCAAAATAATCTGAAACAGAAATAGGCGCTGGATCAAATTGCTAAATGGTCAAGTCGCCCCCTGTACGGTCACTTTTTGTCTCTGGCCTCTGGGCGGAGGTTTCTAGTGCCAAGGCGCCGAACTCAGAGGTACAAAAACAGCTTTAAGCATTAGTCTGCGGTTCCTTATGTATTTCATTCATTCATCTTTTTTATCAGGTTTAATCTTAATCTTGAGTGGTTGTTTTTCTTATTATTGTGGTTTGCAAACTTTTTATGATATCCTGATTACTGGGGCTGATGAAATATTCTTTGAGCACTTTTACAGGTTCTATAAGTTTTATATGCATACTTGCTGGTTTGAATGGAAATAGGATGTTTTATCTCATCTCGCAGCAAATCAAATCTACTTATGGGTACAAATAAAGTAAGCTTGAACCTTGAACGCAAGCTGTGACTGCAATGTTTCACCATTATCAATTTGCCTTTTGTATAACATGCAAATCGAAGCACCACTACGTTCATTTGTATGAGGAAGCGAACAAGTACACATGCACGTGTCGCCCAGGCATGACATGTAGCTTCATGATTGGTCTACTAAGTCATGTGAGTGTGTTTTACAGAAAGGTCAATTACAGAGCCACAATTTGCAAATACATTTATGCATTTTTTCAGCCAGGGATATCCAGGCTTGGGAATATGTTCCTCTGGGACCCTTCCTGGGCAAGAACTTTGGGACAACCATTTCACCCTGGATCATTCCCATGGAGGCACTATTTCCATTTGTAGAGCCCAACTCCACCCAGGTAAGACCTACAGTTGAAACCCATATGTTTCCAATATTGTCTGAATTACAATTCCCTAGGTAGTTTACCTGGAGCATAATGGAAAACTGCCACCCATTGTTAAACAAGAGGTCTATAAAGAGTCTTAAATATGCGCACAGCAGAATCAAGAACACTGATACATAAACAAATATAACAGACAATTGAGAGACATAGAGGGTGTGTGTGTGGGAAGAGGGGAGGGGTGAGTGAGAGGGAGGGGGAGAAGTGAGGGGGGAGTTGGGAAAAGAGGAATACACTCATTCCTACTAGCCCAGTGAGATTTGGATTGTTTGTTTTACTATTTCATATATATATATATATACATATACACACAAATATATCTACACCTACATATATTGATGATGATGATGAATATATTTATTAGATAGAATGTTAGAGTACAAGTACAGTCACACAGTAGCATGTATTACAGTACAAGTACAGTCAAACATCCTGTCTAAGAGGAGCATTTCAAAAAAGCCCTTGCGGTCTTGTTTCCGTTGAAAGTCCTTCGTACATAAATCATCAACAATTAACAATACAAATTTAACAATACAAATAAAAATAATAAAAAGTAAAACATAAAAATAAAACCAATATTCAATAACTCAATTGATGCAAAGTAACATTAGAAAAATAAAATGATTTTACACCACCGATGCAAACTAACAATAAATCTAAAATAAATTACACCACTGATGCAAAATAACAACAAATGGCAATAGATTACATAAATTACAATAAATTACAATAAATTACGAAGGCAATTAATATGTGCAACGTAGGTGGCGAAAAAGGGGGGGGGGGGTTTAATCCGGAGAGAGTCGTGATGACTATCTCCGTTTCTGTCCCCCTAAAAGGTGTATTTTTAGGGCCGTTTTGAAGGAGGCCAAAGAGGTGCATGTTTTGAGGACGGGAGTCAAACAGTTCCACCCTTAGGGGGCAGTATTGTAAAAAGATGATTTACCCATGTTAGTCCTGTAGGAGGGGGTAATCAGGTTGTTGTTTGAGCTCCCTCTAGTGTTGTGGCTGTGGGTGTCACTAAATCTGTGGAGGTGTTCCGTCAGGTATGCAGGGATTGAGGGGACTGAGGGCAGAGCTGCATTGACTATTTTAAATGCCAATCCCATTTTGAGCTGTTTAACCCTGTCTTCTACCCTGAGCCATTTTAGGCTAGCAAAATGTCCAGGAAGAAGGTGGGTCATGGGCCCCAGATTGAGGAGTAGCCCAATCAGTTTGTTTTGGGAGGTTTGGAGCCTGGTTTTCAGGGACATTTTGATGTTGGAATACCAGGAGGTGCTAGCATAGTCAAAGAGGGGCTGAACGAGGCTCCAGCAAGAGTCCGGAGAGCACTTCTGTTCACAAAAGCAGACATTCTGCCCAAAAATCTTGTTCTCTGATTGACTTTTTTGATCACCTTAGTTGCCATACTATCACCAGACAGGTATTTGTCAAGAACACAGCCCAAATAGGTAATCTCTTCTTTGCTGGAGATTACTGTATTATCGACTGTGACCTTGAAATCATCAACATTTATCTCACTTAGAGAGTGTCTTGACCCAAAAAGAATAGATTCGGTTTTACCAAGATGTAGTGACAGTTTGTTATCGGTAAGCCAAGTACGGATTCTGGTGACCTCAGAGCTGAGAGCTTCCTCAACCTGCACTTTGTCCTCTCCTGAAATCAGGAGTGCTGAGTCATCAGCAAACAGGAACAATTTGCAGTTACAGGCAGCACTCATGTCGTTAATGTATAGGAGGAACAGTAACGGTCCTAGAATGCTGCCTTGAGGAACCCCACAGCTCACCGGGAGGGACGAGGACAAGGTTACGTTTATGTCTACCATTTGTTCTCGTCCCTCAAGGTACGATTTCATCCAGTTTACTGATGTGCTATCAAAACCAATCGCCCCCAGTTTATTCAATAGGATTGAATGGTTAACGGTGTCAAAGGCCTTCTGGAGGTCCAGCATGACCATGCCGCAGTATCTGCCCGAGTCTACTTCACGCTTAATGTAGTCGGTCAGATATATGAGGCATGTGTCAGTGGAGTGGGATGTTCTGAAGCCCGATTGGAATTCAAAGAGCAGGCTATGCTCGGCGAGGTAGCGGTTGATTTGCTCCTGGATTATTCTCTCCATAACCTTTGAGATGGAACAAAGGATGGAAACAGGGCGGTAGTTGCCAGGTTCTAATTTGTTTCCTTTTTTATACAGAGGGATAACCCGCGCCGTCTTGAATTCCTGTGGGACGTGGCACTGACTGATGGATAAATTTATCAGATGGGTTACCACGGGGGCGATAGAGACAGATTGTACTTACCGTCTCCGGGGGAATTTTCAGTGACGTCGTCATAAAGTTTTTAATTAAGGAGGTGGTGGAGCCCGGAAGTAGGAGGCAGAGGCGGAAGTAACAAATACCAAATTTATTACCCAAAAATAAAGGAAACAGAAACCAGAAACATCTAAGGCCTCTTCAATAAAAGCAACAACCAAGGGACCTACAAAGTAGCAACAGAACAGAGAAGGTACAACTAAGGAGAACCGCCAAACAAAAGGACAAAAGGCAAAAAGGGTGGCGGGGCCAGAGGCAAAAACTGAAAGGTACACAACCGTGGAATCAACGACCAGGTCAGAGCAAACAAGGCGGAGCACGGGAGATTCACCGAGGACCAGGGAGCAGGCAAGGCAATAGGCGGACGGAGGGCTTGGTGACGGCATAGATGATGATATCCGAGTACCCGGCACTGGTGGGACCTGGGGTTTTATGGAGGCAGTGTAATCAGGGGTGATGTGGTGCAGCTGCTCCGGTCTCAGGCCATCTCCCGTGCCGCCATCTGGTGGGCAAAAAGCGGAAACACAGTCGGCGTACGTTTGGGACCCTGACAGTACCCCCCCTCAATGGCCGCCACCCGGCGGCCCACCCGGCTTATCGGGGAACTCCCTGTAGAAGCTGTCCAAGAGGGACGGGTCGAGGATCAGGGAGTGGGAAATCCAGGAGCGGTCCTCCGGGCCGTAACCCTCCCAATCCACCATGTACTGGAACCCCCGTCGGACGTCCAGGAGACGGCGGACCGTGTAGGCCGGGTGGCCGTCCACGAGGCGAGGAGGAGGGGGAGGTTCGGCCGGAGGACACAGGTCACTGTGGGAGACCGGCTTAAGCAGGGACACGTGAAAAACTGGATGGATATGCAGGCAGGGGGGTAGCCTAAGCCTGACGGCACACGGGTTCACCAGCCGCTCTACCTCGTACGGACCAATGAAACGGGGGGACAATTTCCGGCTCACCGCCTGCAGGGGGAGATCACGAGTGGACAACCACACCCGCTGTCCTGGCTGGTAGTCCAGGGCCGGTCTGCCGGGCGGCGGTTCTGCTCCGTCGTCCGGAGGAGGGCATCCCGGGTGTGTTGCCAGGCCTGGTGGGCGCGCTCTAGATGGTCCTCGACCGCGGGCACCGCGATCTCACCCTCCTGGGCCGGGAACGTTGGGGGCTGGTAGCCCAGGGCCGCCTGGAAAGGGGACCTCCCCGTGGAAGCACAAACCAGGGAGTTGTGGGCGTATTCAATCCAGGGAAGGTGGTCGGCCCAGGAAGCCGGGTGGTCCCCGGTCACACAGCGCAGGGCTGCCTCCAGGTCCTGGTTGACTCTCTCCGTCTGACCGTTGGACTGGGGGTGATACCCCGAGGATAGGCTGACGGAGGCCCCCAGCGTCTGGCAGAAAGCCCTCCAGGTCTGTGAGGTGAACTGGGGCCCCCGGTCGGATACGATGTCCTCGGGGATCCCGTGGAGACGGAAGACGTGCTGGGTGAGCAGTTGGGCTGTCTCCAGGGAGGTTGGAAGCTTGACTAGCGGGATGAAGTGGACAGACTTGGAGAACCTATCGACGATGGTAAGAATGACTGTGTTACCTTGGGACGGAGGCAGCCCGGTGATGAAGTCCAGCGAGATGTGTGACCAGGGACGGTGAGGGATGGGGAGAGGACGAAGGAGCCCGGGCCGGAGCGTTGTTCGGGGTTTTGCTGCAGGCGCACACCTGGCAGGCGTTAACGTACGCCTGGATGTCCCTCCGGATGGTTGGCCACCAGAAACGTCGCTGGAGGTGGAGCAGGGTGCCTCGGATTCCCGGGTGGCAGGCCACCTTGGAGGCGTGGCCCCAGCTCAGGACGGCAGAACGCTGGGGTTCCGGCACAAAGAGGGAGGCCCTCGGGACAGCCCGGTGGAACCTCCAGGTCTCGGATGGCCTCCTGGACGGCCTCTTCAACCTCCCACCGGGCCGCACCCACGACCAGTGCGGGCAGCAAGATGGTGTCCGGGGTCAGGGTCTTTTCAGGGGTCGAATGAGGTCTGAGCAGCTGGTGACCAGGTGATCTTCACAGGATCAGGTCTCAGTTATCCCTCCCCCAGAATAAATCCCAGAAAACTCACAGAACGTGCGTGGAATGTGCATTTGTCAGCCTTCACAAACAGCCGGTTAGTCAGGAGCCTCCGGAGAACTAGGCGGACGTGTTGTGTATGCTCCTGTGGGTCACGTGAACAGATAAATATATCATCCAGGTAGACAAAGACAAAGCGGCCCAGCATGTCTCGCAGCACGTCATCAATCAAGGCCTGAAACACGGCAGGTGCATTTGACAGACCGAAGGGCATCACTAAGTACTCAAAGTGACCCACAGGAGTGTTGAACGCCGTCTTCCACTCGTCCCCCTCCCGCACGCGACCAAGTGATAGGCGTTACGCAGGTCGAGAGTAGTGAAGATGGTGGCCTGATGGAGTGGGGTCAAGGCTGAATCTAGGAGCGGATACTTATTTTTAACGGTGATGTCATTCAGGGTCCGGTAATCGATACAGGGGCGGAGTGAGCCGTCCTTCTTACCGACGAAGAAAAAACCTGCCCCGACCGGGGACGTGGAGGGCCGGACGAGCCCGGCAGCCAGGGAATCGGTGATGTAGTTCTCCATGGCCTCACGCTCTGGTCGGGACAGGTTGTAGAGGCGGCTAGAGGGAAGAGAGGACCCCGGGATAAGATCTATGGCGCAGTCGTATGGGCGGTGAGGTGGTAGCGTCAAGGCCCGTTCCTTACTGAACGCCTCCTGGAGGTCATGGTACACGGAGGGGACCAGAGACAGATCGGCGGGTTCTATGGGGGGTGGGTGTGAGGAGCCGGGTGGTGGTGTAGCGGCTCGTAGTCAGTGGGTGTGACAAAAGGCACTCCAGCCCGAGATGGAAACGGATGACCAGTCTATGACGGGGTTGTGGAGCTGTAACCAGGGGAGACCGAGGACTACTGGTGCACCGGGTGAGGGAATAACGTACAGGGTGATGTGTTCATGGTGGTTCCCGGCTAGCGTGAGAGAGAGAGCGGAAGTACGGCTGGAGACGGGGGTGAGCTTAATGCCGTCTAACGCATACAGCTTAAGCGGTTTCTCCAGAGGCTCTACAGGAATCAAACACTGCTGACAGAATTCAGAGTCTATGAAATTAGCGTCTGACCCACAGTCAATGAGAGCTTGGACGGGGAACAATTGTCCTCCGTGGGACACTGCACCTGGGACGTGGGTCCGGCCCGGCGGGTCCACGGCGGCGGTGGAGCGGACTCGAGGCGTCGCCCCTAACTGGCGTAGGTCCGGTGGGGCAGGACGGCTCGGACAAGCAGCCAGGAAGTGCCCGGACTCCCCACAGTACAGAGAGCGGCCGTTCCGCCGGCGTCTCTCCCTCTCCTGGGCGGACAGCCGGAATCGACCCAACTGCATGGGCTCCTCTGCTGGTGCGGTGACGGGGTTGGGGCGTGGTCTCTCGCTGGGGGCCGGGTGGCCCGGGAGGGACGGCGTCCGTCGAGGGGGAGACCGGGGTCGTCGGGAGAGGCTCTGTCTCTCCTGGCGGCGTTGCAACAGGCGGTTGTCCAGGGTGACCGCCAGGGTGATGAGGTAGTCCAAGGACGGGGACTCGTCACGGAGGGCAAGCTCATCCTTGATATTTTCCGCCAAGCCGTGGCGAAAAGCGGTCCGAAGGGCAGACGGGTTCCAATTGGTGGCTGCGGCGAGTATCCGAAACCGGATGGCGTAGGCAGCCACCGTGTCGGGTCCCTGGAGGAGTAGCAGCAGCTGGTCCTGGATTCGTCCGTCCGATAGGTTCGTGGTTGCTGGTCAAAGAAAATCGAGCACTGGTGTAGGAAACGCCCACAGCGTCCGGGTTCCCCGGCGTAGCAAGCCGGTAAGGCCAGCTGAGGCTCTCTTGACGGAGCGGGCGGGGCGGCAGAGTCCGAACCCACCTGGGCGAGCCGGGACTCAAGGGCCTGTATGGCCTGAGACAAAACCCGGGTGGAGTCGGCCTGTTGGGACAAAAATTCGCTCTGGGCGGCGACCGCCCGGCGGAGTCTCTGGACTTCCTCGGGCTCCATGGTGACTCGGATATCTGTCAGGCCTGGCCCGGATGGTGGAGCCCGGAAGTAGGAGGCAGAGGCGGAAGTAACAAATACCAAATTTATTACCCAAAAATAAAGGAAACGGAAACCAGAAACAACTAAGGCCTCTTCAATAAAAGTAACAACCAAGGGACCTACAAAGTAGCAACAGAACAGAGAAGGTACAACTAAGGAGAACCGCCAAACAAAAGGACAAAAGGCAAAAAGGGTGGCGGGGCCAGAGGCAAAAACTGAAAGATACTCAACCGTGGAATCAACGACCAGGTCAGAGTAAACAAGGCGGAGCACGGGAGATTCACCGAGGACCAGGGAGCAGGCAAGGCAATAGGCGGACGGAGGGCTTGGTGACGGCATAGATGATGATATCCGAGTACCCGGCACTGGTGGGACCTGGGGTTTTATGGAGGCAGTGTAATCAGGGGTGATGTATTGCAGCTGCTCCGGTCTCAGGCCATCTCCCGTGCTCCGTGCCGCCATCTGGTGGGCAAAAAGCGGAAACACAGTCGGCGTACGTTTGGGACCCCGACACCGTCAAGACTACAGGGAAGAGAGAGAGATTACCCGTATTGGCCCGAATATAACACGGTGTTTTTTTGCATTGAAATTAGGCTGAAAAAGTTGGGTTGTGTTATATTCTGGGTCTAGACATTATACCCATTCTGAACGCTAGATGGCGCCAGATATCGTTACAACGAATGGTGAACTGAACTCCCCAGGCTAAAGCAAACGCCTATCATTATTTTATTACAATGTTTTTCCTTATTCATATGTTGTGAGATGTGTCTGTGTGGATGTGTGTGTGTGCGTGTGCGCGTCTCCAGCTGGGGCGTGTGCCCCTCCCGCCGAGGAGCGAGTGTGTGAGAGAGAAAGAGAGAGAGCAACTAGGAGACAGAGATATGCGAGCGATAGGAGGAAACGGAGTTTTGTTTAACAGTGCAAGTAAAATAAAGCAGCTTCAGTGATTCAGCACGTCTGGCCGGCGTCCATCTTGTGTTGCTGCGCTTCAGCCTTCGTCCCCAGCGTGGTCTGGAAGTTAACCCCTGAGGCGCTGGAGAACAACGATCCCCCCAGTTAGACTTCACTTTGATGGTTAATGCAGTTATTGCAATTTTGTTGTTTTATCACAGTAGATTGGTTTATTTACATTTTAAAAACCAGAAGCCATTCATTTACAAATGTGATTGCACTTTAGTTCACATATTTAAATGTTCAGATATTAAGATGTGAGACAGTTTTTGCACGATTTGAATGAGGCAAAATAACATGCTTTTTCTCTCGAATATATTGTTATAATCATTTGTTTCAGATGTACCGTAATTATTTTCTGTATAAAAATTGAATTTGGTCTTCAAAAAGTCTTTTCTCAAACTTGAGTCTTGAAAAAGAGGGGGTCGTGTTATATCCGGGCCAATACGGGTACTGACATATATTTATAACATGAATAATCAGATAGAGAGGGAGGAGCTCAGTGTGTCATAGGAGGTTATGGGTTAGGGTATTTCTGAAAATCATAAGATGAGCTAAAATTATCCAAATTAAACCGTTATATTTGTGAACCCTTTTTTATCAGACCACAGATGGTGCTATTGCTAAATTCAAAGAAGTAATCCCACCAGCATTAAACTCTTTATCGAGCCTTAACTTTAGCCCCTCCCACATAGATCATCTTTAGGTGGTGCTGGGGACTTGATGCGCACGACGCTTGACTCCATTGCCCCCTTAAGAATTAAAAAACTAAAACCAAAAAGGAAAGCTCTGTGGTTCAATTCTGAGATTAGATTGTTAAAGCAAACAGCCAGAAGACTGGAGAGAAGGTGGAACTCAACTAAATTGGAGGAGTCTTGTTTAATCTGGAAAAACAGCCTGAAAATGTACAGGAAGATGCTCCGCAAGGCAAGAGGAGCATATTATTCATCTCTAATAGAAGATTAAAAGAAATCTAATCCAAGGTTTCTCTCTGACACCGTAGCTAGGCTAACACAAAGCTAGAGCAGCATATTACTCATCTCTAATAGAAGAGAACAAATCTAATCCAAGGTTTCTCTGTGACACCGTAGCTAGGCTAACACAAAGCTAGAGCAGCATATTACTCATCTCTAATAGAAGAGAACAAATCTAATCCAAGGTTTCTCTCTGACACCGTAGCTAGGCTAACACAAAGCTAGAGCAGCATATTACTCATCTCTAATAGAAGAGAACAAATCTAATCCAAGGTTTCTCTCTGACACCGTAGCTAGGCTAACACAAAGCTAGGGCAGCATATTACTCATCTCTAATAGAAGAGAACAAATCTAATCCAAGGTTTCTCTCTAACACCGTAGCTAGGCTAACACAAAGCTAGAGCAGCATATTACTCATCTAATAGAAGAGAACAAATCTAATCCAAGGTTTCTCTCTGACACCGTAGCTAGGCTAACACAAAGCTAGAGCAGCATATTACTCATCTCTAATAGAAGAGAACAAATCTAATCCAAGGTTTCTCTCTGACACCGTAGCTAGGCTAACACAAAGCTAGAGCAGCATATTACTCATCTCTAATAGAAGAGAACAAATCTAATCCAAGGTTTCTCTCTGACACCGTAGCTAGGCTAACACAAAGCTAGAGCAGCATATTACTCACCTCTAATAGAAGAGAACAAATCTAATCCAAGGTTTCTCTCTGACACCGTAGCTAGGCTAACACAAAGCTAGAGCAGCATATTACTCATCTAATAGAAGAGAACAAATATAATCCAAGGTTTCTCTCTGACACCGTAGCTAGGCTAACACAAAGCTAGAGCAGCATATTACTCATCTCTAATAGAAGAGAACAAATCTAATCCAAGGTTTCTCTCTGACACCGTAGCTAGGCTAACACAAAGCTAGAGCAGCATATTACTCATCTCTAATAGAAGAGAACAAATCTAATCCAAGGTTTCTCTCTTACACCGTAGCTAGGCTAACACAAAGCTCCAGCTCTGTTGACCCTTTTGTTCCGACAGGTCTCAGTAGTGAAGATTTCATGAACTTCTTCAGTACCAAAATCGAATCTATTAGGGACGTCATTTATCAGCGTCTGCCTTCGTGTGGCATTGACCCCTCCCTGAGTGATGGAAGTAGAGATACGGCTGTTACTCTTGATAGTTACTTGGATTAACCTGCAGCAAATGAGGGCAGCTATTGCCTCATCTAAACCGTGCACTTGTCTCCTAGACCCGGTCCCAACTAAGCTACTTAAAGAAGTCTTCCCCTCATTAGTATTGCTTTGCTAAATATAATTAATCTATCTTTACTCACAGGCTATGTACCCAAGTCTTTTAAAACAGCAGTCATTAAACCGCTTCTCAAAAAACCAACATTGGATCCTGATGTCTCGGCTAACTATCGGCCAATTTCAAACCTTCCATTCCTGTCAAAGCTTCTAGAGAAAGCAGTTTCCAGTCAGCTGTGTGAATTCTGACAAGACAATCAGTTATTTGAGGTTTTCCAGTCGTGTTTCAGAGCTCATCATAGCACAGAGACAGCATTAGTTAAAGTCACCAATGACCTTTAATAGCGTCTGATAATGGACTTGTCTCCGTGCTTATTTTATTAGATCTCAGTGCAGCCTTTGACACAATAGATGCTAGGGCTAGGGTTATCGGTCGATCGCGTGACAAAAAAAAAAGATGAAAATTCTTTGTTAATTTTTTTTTTTCAGTAATACATTTTATTCAAACTTCTTGTGACATATTTTTTGATTGACATGCAGGGCAGTCAGATGACAACTTTTTCTGACCTTTAGATCACCGCACATGCGCAAAAAGGTGCTAAGTGCAGCGAAACTAGCAAGCTAGTCACGAGTCATCTCCGATTTTAAGCCATCGCCTTTTTCTTTAATATTAAAGAAAGCTTATCACAATTACATAATCCACCAACAAGCGTTATGCGCTAAAATCCTTAACGTGAAAGAGATCATGGATGTGGCAACGAAGATCGCCTGATCTATTCAAGCCAGATCTCTTCAAAGAGATCTGGCTTGTCGAGGGAAATTCCTGTAAAGATTTCGAGAGCTCTACCCGGAGATAAAGGAGTTTTCCTGTGAAGCTGGACATGCAGAATACGAGGAACTAAATGACGCTCAGTGGCTGTTAGACTTGGCATTTTTAACCGATCTGGCAAACACGCTGAATGATCTTAATCTAGAGCTGCAAGGAAAAGACCAAACAGTGATCAACATGATCAGCTCGGTTAATGCATTCAAACTAAAGATGAAATATCACTCCTCAAAGCTCCAGCGTCATGATTTGGCTCATTTCCAGAACTGGAGACGCGAGGGAAGGCCTGCGTGCAGCTTGACGGCGCTCGCTACACGGAGCAGATCGACAATTGTCTGTCAGAGTTTGGCAATCGCTTTCAAGACTTGTCTTTGATGGAGCCAGTCGCTACATTCATGTGCTTTCCTTTTAGGAAGATGCTGACGTTGATTCACTCGCATCAAAAATAGCAACACTGCTTCACCTGAACTCTTCTGGAGAGGAAAATGAGATTTAGACTCTTCAAGCCGACATCGAACTGAAGTCAGGACCTCGTGGACAGTTCTGGAGGACACGTCCCCCAACATGAGGACATGTGCCGCCTCCTTCACTGCATTATTCGGCTCCACTTATTTATGCGAGTCAGCCTTTTCCCACATGAAGATCATCAAGTCCAAGCACCGTTCCACCATGACGGATGAACATTTGGAAGTGTGCTTGAGGCTGAGTCAGCAGCTACTGTCCGGACTACGCATCCCTGATTCAAGTCAATGCAAGTCATCAAAGTAAACTGATGTAAATACAAAGAAAATTCATAGTTAATTCAAATGTGTTATGCAATATTGGCTCATGCGGTTACGCAGGGTACATCAACATACATTGTAACTAAAGAATCCTCGATATATTTGAAAATACTTCGATATTTTGCATTTTTTTAGTGGGTAGATCTTTGTGACTTGGTCATTTTATAAGTAGCTCACATGCTGAAAAAGTGTGAGGACCCCTGCAATAGATCATCAGATTCTGTTACAGAGGCTGGAACAATCTGTTGGTGTTAGAGGATCTGCATTGAACTGGTTTAGATCATATTTATCTGATAGATTTCAGTTTGTACGTGTTCATGATGAATCTTCTACGTACACTGAAGTTAAATATGGAGTTCCACAGGGTTCAGTGCTTGGACCTATTCTGTTCACGCTATATATGCTTCCCTTAGGTAACATTATTAAGAAACAGAGCATAAATTGCCACTGCTATGCAGACGATACACAATTATACCTGTCAGTTCAGCCAGACAAAGTTGATCAGGTGGTTAGACTTCAGACGTGCCTTAAGGACATTAACTCCTGGATGACCGAGAACTTCCTGTTATTAAACCTAAATAAAACTGAGGTTCTGGTTCTTGGGCCAAAGCATCTCAGAAATGTTTGTTCTAGTGTTGTAGTTGAACTAGATGGCATCTCAGTGTCCACCAGCACCACTGCCAAGAATCTGGGGGTAATCTTTGATCAGGACCTGTCCTTTCAGTCCCAGATAAAGCACATTTCAAGGACCGCGTTCTTTCACCTTCGGAATATCTCAAAGGTCAGGCACCTACTAACCCGAAAAGATGCAGAAAAAATAGTCCATGCTTTTGTGACTTCCAGACTGGACTACTGCAACTCCTTACTGTCCGGCTGCCCAAAAAGGTCTATTAAACATCTCCAGCTAATCCAGAATGCAGCAGCTCGTGTTCTGACAGGAACCAGACTGAGAGAACACATTTCCCCTGTTCTGGCGTCTCTGCATTGGCTTCCTGTTAGGGAACGGATTGAATATAAAATCCTTCTACTTACTTTTAAAGCCCTCACTGGCCAGGCCCCTCCTTACCTTACAGAGATGATTATCCCGTATTGCCCCACTAGAACCCTGCGGTCCCAAAATGCTGGCCTGCTCGTGGTTCCAAAAATTTCCAAGAGCAGACAGGGGGGCGGAGCTTCCAGTTATCAAGCTCCTTTATTGTGGAATCAGCTCCCTGATTGGTTCGTGAGACAGACACCATCTCTATGTTCAAGAGTAGATTAAAGACTTTCCTTTTTAACAAAGCTTATAACTAATCGATACAGTAATCAATATAATCAATATGCTGTCATTAGGCAGCACTGGTAGCTTAACATCATGACACACTGAGCTCCTCCCCCTTTATCTGATTATTCATGTTATAAATATATGTCAGTAATCTCTCTCTCTCTTCCTTGTAGTCTTGTTCTCTCTCTCCCTCTGTTTGTCCCTCTCTCTCTTTCAGGTCCTTCTGTCCGTGGTGCTGCAGAACCTGGACCTGTGTCCCTCAGCGCTGATGTCCACGTCGCTAGCATTAGCATTTATAGCTTTATATCACTAGCATTAGCATTTATAGCTTTATACATCTTGTTTTTGTCTGCTCCTGCTCTGTCTTGCCATCGCTTCCCTATCCATCTCCTTGTTTTTGACTCTCCTCCAAGCTGCCATTCTCTCTCTCTCTCTCTCTCTCTCTCTCTCTCTCTCTCTCTATTAACCCGGCCGGTCAGACAGATGGCCGTCCACCATGAGCCTAGGTTCTGTCCAAGGTTTCTGCCTGTTAAAGGGAAGTTTTTCTTGCCTCCGTCTCCAAAGTTCTTGCTCTTGTGGGTCAGGTTGGGTTCTGTGTTTCCCTGCTACTCCTCTAAAGTCCTTGAGATGACTTCCTGTTGTGATCTGGCGCTATATAAATAAAACTGAATTGAATTGAATTGAATAAAATGAACACTGGCAAAAAATACGACAAAGACACGATCAAGACTCTTCAAAACTATCAGAAACTGTACTAAAATTATTATTTACAACACCAAAATCATTTACATTGACAACACCGCTCACACACCAATAAAACCGCAAATACTCCACTGAAACTTGATGTAGCTCCGCATTACTTTCCACACTCTCCAGTACTACACACCGCTTTCTTCTTCCCCACACATGCTAACCTGCCGATTTACCGTAATGTATGTTGTATCTACGTAAATCACTGCTTCGATGCTTTCAGAATCCGTTGGAATTACATTACAAATGGTCCAGGGTTTACAGCAATTTTGAAACAAATGTCATTTACATGTCGGCGGTGTCAGAGGTGACAAGTCCAGTAAATTCTTCATTTTTGTTCATCGTGATTTACCTTGACCTTAATGACTGAGAAGCTGCACATACATCAAGACATGCAAATAAAACCCATATATCAAATCTAGTACAAATATAAAATATAAATACATGAAAACATGAAAGGCACACTATGTGACACACTAGTGGACTTACAATATGTGTTTTTGATCTTTTTTCTTTTAAGAGACATATTTTATTATTTATGCTAACATGTCATGTAAAACATTCAGTCGTTATCATTTGATTAGTCAATGCTAATGTGTCCTTCGCCACATGAAGCGCTGTGAAACTGATTCCACCATTTACATCAAATCTCGTGAAACAGGATAATATGGATGACAAATTACATAACTCTAAGGACGTTTTTCTCCTTTGTTGTAGTCAGTCCCAAGAATTGTCAACAAAGACTATCAGTGCTGGACATGTACAATACATTCAAAATATGTTTTCCATCTGACTTTCCATCCTGATTCTCTTTTGATTATTAGTTTGGTTCTGTTCCACTTCTGCTTGCAGGATCCAGAGCCCTTGCCATACCTACAGCACCATGACCCATACACGTTCAACATTAACCTGTCTGTATCACTAAAAGGTACTCAAATGACCATTAATTGTAACAGTATATATTGTATGTAAAAACTTTACCAACATTCACTATACCCCCTTGAAAATATTGCAATTTTTTATAGGGTGAATACTCATCTTATTAACTGTAACTTTATGCTGTTTGGTTTTTAAGGGCAAGGCATGGTAAAGGCAGCAACCATCTGCAAGTCCAACTTCAAAGTAAGAACCTTGATTATTAGCTGACTTTTTAGCATAATTGAATCTGTATATCTCTATTGATTTATACTCTACTAATTACATCTGTTTCTAGTACATGTACTGGACCATGAAACAACAGCTTGCCCATCACACAGTCAATGGCTGCAATATCAGAGCAGGAGATCTGCTGGCATCTGGTACCATCAGTGGCCCTGTGAGTGTCTGTATTTTTGCAATGTGCAGTGCCTATACACTATATAAAATAGAGTATCCTTTAATTGTCACTGTGCAAAACCTGATCAGCAAAACTTTGTGTGGCGCTAACCAACCCAAGTGCAAATAATAAACAAGGTAAATATTAAAGCCGCAAGCGGCGTCGTAGGCCCTCGCCCGCCGACAGGCCGTTGAGCTGACCCGCCGACGCACGCCGCTTTTGTCCTGAGTGCTTCACAAGTGTTTAGATTTGAGCTGCATGAGTAGCTCACAGTTTAGTCCAATCGTTATTTGGATTATATGGCCATCTGCCGTCAGGAGTTTTGAAGTTTCAATCCAATATAGCTGCCTCCCTGTGTGTCTGGGGGCGTGGCCATAATATAATAATGTTTTGCCCTGACATGATGCATGTCTGTACCGAATTTCGTGGCTGTCCGACAAAGTTGGCGTCGGACCCCTCCCCATAGGCACAATGCATTTTGATTTTTGTAGGTGGCGCTGGCGTGCCATTTTTTCATGCCCAATTTAGAAACAGATTAAAAAAATAATTTTTCGCCGGTTCTGAGCTTGGTTCAAAATTTGGTGAGTTTTCGATTATGGGAAAGGGGTCAAATTGCCATTTTAAATGCAGCCTGGGTGTCATTGCCTTTTCAACCGGCATGTGTGTGAGAATGTTTGTGGCAAATTTGGGACATTTCCATGCTAATATGCCATTTTCAGAACATTGGAGATTTTTTTGTATCACACTCATTTGATTAACATGGGGAATGCCGGCCATTGCCACGGCAACACGGTAAATAGAACATGGTTACGATTTACAATCTGACCCGCATGCCGGTCGGAAAAGTATGTGGCAAATTTGGGACGTTTCCATTGTAATATGTCTTTTTAAATATAATGGGATAATATCGTGTCGTTCGTCGGGTTTGGTAAAACCCTACAGTCATAGACTAACATGGGGAACTTTGGCCATTACCATAGTAACACCGTAAAAACAACGACATGGTTACGATTGGGTGTTTTGATCGGGACCACATGAGGAAATTTTCTGGTAAATTTCAATATTTCTGTCAAACTATTTTTTAAATTCCCATTCAATTTTTGTTATCGTTCTCTAGGAAAAAGCGAGGGCTGAAGATCGGAGATAACTCGTGACTCGTGCTGTGAGTGATTGTGTCTGTGTGTGCGTCCAGCCCCTCCCCCCGAGAGAGAGAGAGAGAGAGAGAGAGAGAGAGAGAGAGAGAGAGAGAGCATGGCGCAGAGACACTGCGCTCAGCGCCTATTTGGGCATGTGCGGTCAGAAAAAACAAGTCGTCATCTGACTGGCTGCCCCGCATGTCAATCAAACAATACGTCACGCGATCGACCCACTTTCCCTTCGCGATCTACCGGTCGATTGCGATCGACGTAATGGGCACCCCGGCAATAGCCCCTTACGCCTAGGATAGGCGCTCGGGCCTAATAAAGAATAAATACTTATTTTTTATGCGGGTTTTTTGCAAGGTCTGTGGATCCCTCATCTTAGATTGACAAAAACAAACACAATTGACACACACAAACACAAGTTGACGAGCGCAACGAGTCAACTTGTGTTTGTGTGTGTCTGTGTGTATGTTGTTTAGTGTCGGGGTGTGTGTGTGTGTGTGTGCTGTTGTGTCCCTGCACACTCTGACAATGAATTTGCCACTGCCACCTACTGTAGGGTTGTGCAATTAGTCTAGTACGCCGGCAAAAGAAAAGCATGCTCCTCGGAGGGATATACGTGCCCCCCTGGGGGTCGCGCCCCACTATTTGAGAACTGCCGCCTTACAGTCTTCAGCCATATGTTTGGGGGATGCACAACAATTATAGCAGATCATTTTAGGATCCGACCGCTGCTCCGTGACACGCACCATGAGATGGTCGGTGAGAGCGGTCGCACCGCTGCTGAGCTCCCGACAAGCTCCTGCATTCCACCTCGATCACTGCTCTACAAGAGGAAACAACATCTTCCTCTGAAATCCATCCGAAAAATATTGAACTATTTTGTGCTGATTTATGCGATAACCTTACAGGGATTAATTTTCATCGAGTCCCAAGAAGTACTTTTACCGAGGATATCGGAAAGAAATGGATCGTTTCCGAGCGCCGCTTCTTCAGTGCATTTTAAAACTGAAGCAGTTTAACTCCAGGAGGAGAAACGCGCATCATCTGGACGGCAGGACAGTAAGGAAAATCATCTGTATGAGTCTACTTCTGTCGGGAAATATACACCCAAACCCGGGACCCGGAAACGCGAATTCTACGTTCACGGAGACGCCGTTCGACTCAGCCTTTGTCGCCGCTCACAACATCTGGAGCAGCGACACGTGGAGGCCGCGCCCCGAGGACTTCACGACAAACCTCCCGAGGACGACCCAGCCAAACGCCACATCGCCCGCCACCGTACCCCCCCAGCAGCAAGACGGAGAAGGAGCAGCGCAAGCGTTCTCCCTGTTTTCACTTCCGGCACCTCGCGCCGAGGGATGCAGCCAACGCGCGACGGCGCGTCACGGAATTCCCCCGGCGCAGATACGTCACGGTGACGGAAGGGGCTTCCCCCGCCGCCCTGGAAACACAGACAGGGTCACATCGAGCAGAGGCCTCGGAAATGCGGATTATTCCCCCGGAGTTTTTCGCCACGAAGCAACGCCTGAGAACACCAGCTGCACTCCCACCCCCCAGCTGCACTCCCACCCCCCAGCTGCACTCCCCCCCCAGGTATCGGTCGGCCATTCCCTTTGTTTACGATCGATACCGCCACCCCAGCGCCCCCCTCCTGCCCAACGGCCCCACCCTACCCCATTCACCGGCGGACAATATCCCCCCATCGATACCCCCTCCTCCCCCCAGCGTCCCCCCAGAGACAGTGAATGACAAAGGCTTCTACTCCACGGAAGATATGAATAACATTTTCTCGGGGAGAGGTCTTCACATTATTCATCTCAACGTGAACAGCTTGACATGCAAATCCAAGATGTCCGAGTTAACATCGATGTTTGGCAACGGTAAGGTTGGAATTCTCTCCTTTTTGGAAACCAAACTGGATGATTCTTGTAAAGACACTGAGATTGAGATGAAGGGATAACTGTTATCAGGAAGGACAGGGACCGTCATGGGGGCGGGGTCTGCATCTACGTTAGATCAGACCTCAACTTCACCGTTCTACCAGAACTAAAAACAGACACAGAGTCTGTCTGGGTAAAGATCATTTATCCCAGAGCTAAACCTCTGGTCATTGGCGCAGTGTACAGACCCCCAGACCAAAATTCATTCTATGATTTATTGGAGAAGCATGTGATCGGCTTGGGAAGCTCGGAGGTCATTCTGATAGGAGATTGTAACACCAATGTCCTTCGGAAAGACACTCCCACTTTCAAATCCTTCAGCAGCTTCTGTAATCTGCATAACTTTACCCAGCTGATCCAGCAATTTACAAGGGTAAGCACCACCTCTAGAACCATCATAGACCTAATCCTGACATCGGACAAATCTAGGATCAAAAACAGTGGTGCCATCGAGTGCAGTCTAAGTGATCACAACATGATCTCCTGCACTCAAAAAATTCATAGACCTGCAGCTCATTGATCCACAATCAACTGCAGAACCATGAAGCATTACTCCCCAGAAGCTCTAACAACAGCGCTGGAGGAAACTGATTGCTCTGAATCTTTAAACTCCGCCTCTGTCGAAGGGACCTGGTCTTCCTTCAAATTTGCATTTCTGTCTGTAATTGAGAAGATAGCACCCATAAGAGCTGTTCGGGTCAGAACCCGTACAGAACCTTGGATGAAGGGGGAAATATTGAATGCCATCAAGCTCAGAAACAAATGTTACTCTGAGTACAGAAAAACCAACAACGAGGAACTACTTGAAAAAAGCAGAAAACTACGCAATGTGGTTAACAAAATGATAAAAAATGCCAAAAAGAATTTCTTAAATGAGAACATTGAGGCAAACAAAAGCAACCCACAAAAACTGTGGGAGGCCCTAAAACAATTAGGCTGCAGCAACAGACCCCAAACAAAAACCAGTAATATCTGCATTAACTCAAGTGGTTCGCTCCAGACCGACAGGTTGGTGCTAGCTAATTGTTTTAACAGCTTTTTCACCACTATTGCCCCCTGTTGGTCAGCAAACTCCCCCCGCATTCAGGTCTGTATGGTTCTGACCACATCCAAACTCACTATGAGAAGCTAGGTGCTAAAAAGGACACTTTCTCTTTCACACCTGTAACTACTGTTGTTGTGCTAAAACAACTAATTGCCCTTTGACCTAACAAGGCCACAGGCCTTGACAACATACCCACCCGGTTCCTCAGAGACACAGCTGTCTCTATCGCCCCCGTGGTAACCCATCTGATAAATTTATCCATCAATCAGTGCCACGTCCCACAGGAATTCAAGACGGCGTGGGTTATCCCTCTGTATAAAAAAGGAAACAAATTAGAACCTGGCAACTACCGCCCTGTTGTTAATGATTTCAAGTCAATTGTCAGCCATATTTGCGTTGACCAGGTGACGACCGCTGGAACACTGCTGTATGCTGTGCTGTGTGTGGCGTATTAGTGGGCATTGTAGATTCACTCTAGTCGTGGACATAAACGTGGACATAGTCTCTGGCATGGATGCCGCCGTTTCACTGTACCGTATATTGGTTATTTGAATGCCTTTGTTGTATCAATGACTCTGCAGACTTGGTTGTGTCAAAGCAGGTTTACTGACACTTACAAGGGTGAAACAGCAAAAAGCAGACAAATTACAATTTGCACTGGTTACACAAAGTAATGCCTGAGTGCTAGAACTATATGAAAACATATAAACAAGCCAAAAGCGCCCTCGATGCCATTTTGCTGAGCCCCAATTCAAAGGTAATTAGCATATTACAGAGTCAAAGCTAAGGTCATTTTCCTTGTTATCAAACAATGTACATCACAATCAACACATAAAGTTGTTCTGCACATGCAAATAATATGCTCTGGAGATGCAACCTCAAAATAGAAAACGTCTCAGAGATAGCGTACCGCTGCCCGGCAGCTGAGAAGGCTTTTCAACGCCTCATGAACCTCCTCTGCTCCTGTTCTCTCGCACCCAGACCCATGTTGTGGCTAATCGGGATGTGTTGGCATTGGTCCTCGCCCTACAAGAATGCCATCATTAACTGGAGGGCGCCGCACATCCATTCGTAGTATGGACGGACCACAATAACCTGTCCTACCTGCAGGCTGCCCTACCTCTGAATTTTCATCAGGCACGATGGGCTTTGTTTCGGGGCAGGTTCAAATTCAACCTGGCCCAGGCTCCCGAAATTCAAGCCTGCCCCACCAATTTTCCCGTGCTGAGGAAGACTCCCCAGTGAAGACCATCCCCCCTTCCTTCTCTGTGGTCGGAGCTGAACTGCACCAGTGTACTCTACAAAAATATCATTGACATTTTTTTTTTTTTTTCTTTTTTTTACCTTGTCTGCATTCGTGCTCCACAGTGACGGACATAACGTCAGTCACTGCTGGAGTTCTATGCAATTTTTATTCTTATAGTGATTGTGACCGTCACCTGCCCTCTTGGCAGCCTAGCCTATTCCTATTTTATTGATTTTATTACCTGCTTACCACCGTAGAGGGCTGTGCACACCGCAGTGAACATACAACATGAACAAACACAAAGTGACAAAAACACAGTGTTCTGAGAAGAAAGTGCAATGGATTTATTTGTGCCCCTTAATTCTACCCCTTCCATCCAATCATCACCAAGAGTTGTCCCAATATACCAGGTTCACATTCGTCTCTAGAGGAAAGTATGGATCACCAAGTTCTCAGATCTGAGGAAAAAGAGAGAGAGCATAGTGAGAGCCACAAGCACTGAACCAGCAACCTCCAC
>NC_090903.1:393195-417961 GCF_040956055.1 Brachionichthys hirsutus
CCAGCGAACCAGCGTCTGGGGAACGGGAGTAGACAGTGCAGGGGCTTCAGCCCTATCCGACCTATACAGCCATTTGGGAGGAGAGTATTATTCCCTGGGATGGAGAGTAGGGAGCAAGAGGCCAGACCACCGTCCCACCCCAAGCCCAGCCCGCTAAGGCCCCACATGCCGCGCCAAGGCCAAAAATAAATAAATTGATTGTGAACCCCCCCCCATACCCTGTCTATATGGCTCCCCAGATCCCAGACTGGGGAACCCTCCCAACACCGTGAATGTGTGGACACCCAGGTGCTATATACACATGTATGTAGTGCGTTAAAATTTGGGGCAGGAGGGGCCAGACGGGGGATGCGGAGGAGGGCAACGGCGCACTCCTGCCCTGCGCCCTCCCCCTTATCTCCCCGCCTAGCACCCACGTAACCCCATGTGGTGCATTAAAATGGGGGGGGGGGTTGCAGAGGGACGCTCGGTGAACGCCCCCCAGCACCAGGCCCCCCAGGTGCATGTCCCTATGTGTATATTTACAAATGTGTTGTGCTAAGGTGGTGAGTTAAGAGGCGCAGCACATGAGGCCCCAGCCAACCAGGCGGGGGGAGGAGGGAGCCCGACCATAGTCCCCAGCCTCACCCATCCCACCCACATGTGTCAGAGGGCCCAACCATGCACAGGGCCTGGATCGAGCGCCGCCCCCGACGCATCCCACCCATCCCCCATAATCAAGCCCCCAGGAAGGAGGGAGCCGCGAGGCCCCAGTGGGAGGCAGGATGCCGGAAGAGGAGATGCGGGGAGAGAGGGGAAGGGGGAGACCACGAGGGGAGAGGAAGGGAGGCGAAGGAGAGGGGAGAGGGGCGAGGGGGAGGCAGGACAGGAGACGAGACCAAGGAGAAGAGGGCGAGCAGGGGACGGGGAGGGTGGAGGAGAGAGGTCAGGGAGGAGGGAGGGGAGGTGAGGGGGCCATGGCCACGCCAGGTCACCAGCCGGACCCCGGCCGCTACTACCAGCAGAGGAGTGACAGACTGCGCCAGCTCAGTGCCATCCCGAACGCATAGGCCAGCACCCCCGCATGGCAGCCTAGCGGAACACCGGCGGCCGCCCGAGACGCATGCGCCACCCAGCAGAGACCCGAGGAGCCGGGTTGCACATATCAAGCCACGGGGACAGCCCCTGAAGAGTTAGCCCAGCATGCCAACAGTCCCGGAGATCAACCATCCTTGTGTGAAGGACATTGAGCTGGAGACTGGAGCTGAAACATAGAAAGTTAGAATGGCTGGGAGGTGATGTATTTCTGAGGTCCACTCGGTCCTGGATACAGAAAACAGAAACAAGCAGCATTACCATTTACATCGTTGTGGTGGCTTTCGCTAGCAGGCAGAATCAGGTTGTAATATTTATATTTAATGATTTAATAAAAGGAGACCAACTTTCTGTAAAATATTTCAAATGTTTTTTATTTATTTTTTTGGAAGCAGAGATTTTCTCCATTGATATGTGTTCTATGAGGAGATTCAACCAATGATTGATGTTTAAAGACTGTTTATTTTTCCAGTTAACGAGGATTGTTTTCTTGGCGATGGCGAGGGCTGCGAGTGTGGGGTGCGTATATTTCTTAGAAATAACGATTTCTGCCAAGTCACCGAGTAGACAAGAGATCGGAGATAAAGGGAACGTACAATCCAAGATGGACGACAGTTTATGTGATACTGCGACCCAGAAATCCTGGACGGGTGAGCACAACCATAGGGCATGGAAATAAGTGTCAGCAGTATTTTGGGAGCATTGAGAACAGATGTCAGATTCAGAGAAGCCCATTTTCTTCATCATATATTGAGTAATGTGTGTTCTATGAAGGATCTTATACTGGATGAGTTGAAGATTTCTGTGTTTTGTCATTTTAAATACATTTTCACAGATTTGTGTCCAAAAGTCATGATCTAAGGTTAGTGACAGATCCGTCTCCCATTTTGAGATGGGAAGAAGTATCGTATCTGTGCTTGAGAGGAGTTTATAAATCTTAGAAAGGGTCTTTTTAACTGTCGGGGAAATCTTTGTGACTTCCATAACAAATACAGGTGGCTGAGGCGGGCCCCGGAGCGTTGGAATTCTTTTCTGAATTGTATTATTTGCCTGAAGATAGTAAAGGAAATTTCCGCTTCCAAGTTCATATTTTTGGAACAATTTTGTAGATGACATAAACGTATTGTCATGAAAGAGATGATGGAGTTGAGAGATTCCCTTCTGTTCCCACATACCTACATGGAAAGGTTGATTACTAGCCTGAAAGTCAGGGTTATTCCAGATTGGAGAGAACATGCAGGGTTCCAGTTTAGAATTTGTAACTTCTAACGCTTTCCACCAGGCGGACAAGGTGGAAGAAATCATCGGGTTTTTAAAACAGTTATGCCGTTTAATGGTTGTTGTGATAAAGGGGAGATCTGCGAGTCGAATATCCTCGCAGTCCTTCTGTTCCAATTCTAACCAGTAATTAGAGTCTCTATTCGGGTGCATCCATAGTACAAGATATTGTAGCTGGTTAGCCAAGTAATAATTCATAAAATTTGGGGCTTCCAGGCCTCCTTTAGATTTACTCCTCTGAAGGGTAGATAGACTAATTCTTACTTTTTTATTTTTCCAGTAGAATTTGGTGATGGCTGAATCCAACGACTGGAAGCAGTTGGAAGTTGGTTTAAACGGAATCATTGAAAATAAATAATTTATTTGTGGTAAAATTTTCATTTTGATGGTGGCTATTCTTCCCAGAAGGGATATCGGGAGGTTATTCCAACGCTTCAGATCACTGCTGATTTTATCCAGAAGTTGGGTGAAGTTTAATCGGGTTAACTCAGACAGTTTAGGTGAAATATTAATGCCCAAGTACTTTAAATTGCCCGTAGGAAAGGAGTAGTTTGGGTCCTGGTCTGCAGGGTTCCATGACTTTTCTGTAATGGGAAGTAATGTTGATTTTGTCCAATTGATGGAATAGTCTGAAAGTTGTGAAAATTTAGCTATCAACTTGAATACTTCCTGCAGCGAATCCGAGGGTTCTTGTAAATAAAGCAGGATGTCATCAGCATATAAATTAATTTTGTGTTCTGACACCGCAGCGTTGATTCCCTTAATCCTGGTGTTTTGCCGCACTGCTGCTGCTAGGGGTTCAATAAATATTGCAAATAATAAAGGAGAGAGTGGGCAGCCCTGCCTGGTACCTCTCTGCAAGGTGAAGCTCTGTGAGGTAATCCCGTTGGTGGTTACGGTCGCTTTGGGAGAGTTATATAATACTGACACCCAGTGAATAAATGACTCTCCAAACCCAAGCTTGTGTAGGACGGGGGAGGAGAGTATTATTCCCTGGGATGGAGAGTAGGGAGCAGGAGGCCGGACCACCGTCCCACCCCAAGCCCAGCCCGCTAAGGCCCCACATGCCGCGCCAAGGCCAAAAATAAAAAATTTTTTTTTAAAGGAGGATGGACACTGAGCCACAATTTACATCTGTCCATCAACTCTTGCTTGACTCAAGATGCACCCTTAGATCACATTCAAATGTGTTGATATTTATCGAGCAAACACGGGCAATCAGACAATCACCACTAACCACCAATTTTCAAGGTTTTATCTTTAAAACTCTGATTTCTTCAACAGATAAACATTATGTGTGCCTGAATACACCTGTCTCGTTTTGATTATGTCGTGTCTATGTAGTGTAACATTATATAAACCACATCTTAACAGGATCCAGAGAGTTTTGGATCCTTACTGGAGCTGTCATGGAAGGCATCACGAAGCATCAATCTGGGAGGTGGGGAAACCAGGACCTTCTTGAAGGATGGAGATGAAGTCACCATCACAGGTTAACTGCTCTAACAATTCTCAATAATTCTGTGTAACAAACAAACAAATCATTCATCAGTCCATTGAAATCGTCTTGTCTCTGCCGAGCGAGTTGCTTGGCAGAGGTCTGTGCTCTCTAAGTGCTTTTCTCGTATATTTATTTATTAGTGTTACTAGTTTTTTGGATAGTTTCACTCCCATTAACCTGCAGCAACTAACACCATGCACTTGATCCAGTCCCAACTTAACTATTTAAAGGGGACATATTATGAAAGAAATCACTTCTGCCGTGTTTCTACACTATTTGGTGGTTTGGGGTCATTATCAACCCAAAACCTGCTCAATTCAACCATCCAGCCAATCCTGCGTAGTTTGCGTAGTTCTGTAATCAAGTATTGGCTCTTGTCTAGGCAGCACTCTTTTTGTCTTGGACGTCACAGTAGGGCGGTGCTTCTCAATTATTTTCTGTCACGCCCCCCCTAGGAAGAAAAAAACATTTCCCCCTCCCCCGCCCCCGGAAAAAAAACCCCTCTTGTATCCTTATTAATATACAAAGAAATATGAAAAAGAAAGAAATATAGATCAACTTACAACAAAGAATAACTTTATTACCATTTGTTTTAGTCTGCAACAATTTGCCTGACATCCTTAAACTACAATTTATACAATTAAATAATACATTAAATTAAACAACATCAATAAATAATATTAAATTAAAATTGATCAGCAACATTAACTAGGGAGCACAAAATATAAAACACTTTAACCCTCAAAACCAAAATGAAAAAAGAGTTGTGCTTTTAGCAAAATGAGGAAGCTAGCTGCTACAGGAGGAGAAGAAACCACAGAAGGGCTCTTAGTTCAGGCCTGTAAGATATTTGTCTCTGTGTGACAAGAATGTAGTTGAGGGAGAAGTGTAAAATAAAACTTTCATGATTCAAAATCATGTTTATTACATCCACGCTGTCGGGTTTTACCAAACCCTCTCCCGGTTCTTGTTCTCCGTAGTGGGTGCGTATTCAATGAGGAGAATGTGGGTTAAGATGAAGACATTTATATAATTAACAGATCAGTACAAGTTAGTTCAGATATCAGCGCTGAGATTCCAACACAGCTCTCGTGCCCGCGCTTGGTTGGAATGAAGATGCTTCCTGCTTCGTCCCCAAGTCAGCCCCTCCCCTTAAGGCGGGACTTTGCCCCAGCCGATCTAAGCCCATGTTTATCTGTGTTATGTGTGACGTCACCAATGTGATGCGTTCAATTGAAATCAGTCATGACAACACTAAACTAAATGTGGTGCGTTCCTAGTGGCGTCGGCGTGTAATTACGTTGAGGAATCCATTTAATACGGAAATTCCCTACAATGCATATCACACTCCTGGCTGTTCAGAAGCTGCCGGAAGACTTGGTCCGCACCTCTAGGAGAGGGCAGGCTAGCTATCGCAGTCACTGTACTCGATTCTATGGTGCGGAACTGGATCTCTAATTAATTTAGCCTCGCCTCCAACATAGACAGCGGCGGATGCTGTATGCGCAGGCTAACATGCTAAAGAAGAAATTTAGTTTTTGTTCTGAAGCGGTCAAAGTCACCCTCTTCAGGGCCTTTTGTACGCCACTCTAGACTGCCCCCTTGTGGATTAAGTACAAACAGGCCAGCATGCAGAAGTTGAGGGTGGCGTACAATGACTGCATGCGGATACTTCTCAGGAAGCCCAGATGGTCCAGCGCCAGTGAGATGTTCTGTGGTGTCGGGGTTAACGCCCTTAATGCTCAGCTGAGGCACCTGCATACAGGTTTATATGTCGGCTGCATGACTCAGGGAATGACATCATCAGAACACTGACTCAGCCAAGCCCAAGTGCTCAGGTATTTGGTGTCATTGGTACCTGATGTTATTATAGGATTACTGTGTACTGTGTAAACGATGTAGATGTTGTGTGTTTTTTTAATTGGACCATTGTGTCTGCAATAAAGATTTGATTGATTGATAGCACATAAACTACATCGTTCACAGTTTTTGCTGTCAGCGAAGGAGGCAGAGGAGAAGCTAAACGTATGACACACTGAGCAGGACAGAGGAGAGGCCATCGCTCGCTAGCACTGCTAACTGCTGCTCGGTAGTTAGCTAATTAAAACTCTTTAACAGTATCAAAGGAAACTGCCCAACAAAGTTGTGAAATTGGTGCAACCAATCCGCTACCAGTGAATATTACAAGCAGATCATAGGTGGAGTTTGGGGGCAGGGTGGGCATTGCCCCCCCCCCTAGCGTCTGAAAAATGGAACTGCATTCAGTTTTCTAAAAATAAAAAAAAAAGAAATTGGTTCAGTCTGTAAAAAATGCCGACATTTAATTAATGCCGCTAGAATATGGTTTTGAATAAATAAATCTGATCATGAATCTGTTTTCCCTCACTTCATGGCGTAAGGTAGAGAACCCGTTCCACCTGTTCCTATAGAGAATGCCCACATCACTGAAACTCCAGTCCACGTTTTCCCTGTGACCGCTAATTGTTGGTCCCTGCAGCGTGTTTGAAGCACACAGAACAGAATAGAAGAGCTTTAGGAGAAGAACGTGAACGGATGGATGAAGAATGGATATAAGAACGTTTATAAAGAAAGTAAGTTTATCACTGCTGGTAGTAACATTTAGTTATTGTGTGACACACTTAAGGGAAACGCACAGACGCATTAGCCATGGAGCTGTATGGGAGAACCACAGCCCTGAGCCACGCCCACAGTCTCCCTGAATCAGGTGCAGAGACCTGCAGGACCTGGAGGAACCTGCAGAACCTGGAGGAACCTGCAGAACCTGGAGGAACCTGCAGGTTCACGTACTGAATAGAACTCAGACACAGTGAAAGGAGAGTTACTTTTCCCTTGCGTGGGTAGGATGATAGCTTGAGTTCAGATTCTGCAGTAGATGCAGAGCTACTAAAGGCATCCAGCATGCAGGCCTGAATGTGAGAACCTCTTTAGAGTATCACAATTAAATGAACTTCAACACTCCAGCATGAAAACAGAGGAGGTTCTGGTGGACGGAAACAGAGGAGGTTCTGGTGGCCTGAAACAGAGGAGGTTCTGGTGGCCTGAAACAGAGGAGGTTCTGGTGGCCTGAAACAGAGGAGGTTCTGGTGACCTGAAACAGAGGAGGTTCTGGTGACCTGAAACAGAGGAGGTTCTGGTGACCTGAAACAGAGGAGGTTCTGGTGGCCTGAAAACAGAGGCTGGATGTTCTCCCAAAGAGATATTGTCTGTTCACAACCTCCTTGATTCAGACATGTTTCCCTCTCTGAAGGTTCTACCCAAGTTGCCCAAACAGTGCCCGTAAGCAGCTGCTCGTGTGAAAGGTCCTTTAGAGTACTGCTTCGGTTGCACTGCGCTGGTTGCACCGCGTGGGTTGCACCGTGTCGGTTGCACCGCGTTGGTTGCACCGTGTCGGTTGCACCGTGTCGGTTGCACCGCGTGGGTTGCACCGCGTCGGTTGCACCGTGTCGGTTGCACTGCGTGGGTTGCACTGCGTGGGTTGCACCGCGTCGGTTGCATTGCGTCGGTTGCATTGCGTCGTTTGCACTGCGTCGGTTGCACTGGGTCAGTTGCACTGCGTCGGTTGCACTGCGTCGGTTGCACTGCGTCGTTTGCACTGCGTCGGTTGCCCTGCGTCGGTTGCACTGCGTCGGTTGCACTGCGTCGTTTGCCCTGCGTCGGTTGCCCTGCGTCGGTTGCACTGCGTCGGTTGCACTGCGTCGGTTGCACTGCGTCGGTTGCACTGCGTCGGTTGCACCGCGTCGGTTGCACCGCGTCGGTTGCACCGTGTCGGTTGCACCGCGTGGGTTGCACCGCGTCGGTTGCACCGTGTCGGTTGCACCGTGTCGGTTGCACTGCGTGGGTTGCACTGCGTGGGTTGCACCGCGTCGGTTGCACCGCGTCGGTTGCATTGCGTCGGTTGCATTGCGTCGTTTGCACTGCGTCGGTTGCACTGGGTCGGTTGCACTGGGTCGTTTGCACTGCGTCGGTTGCACTGCGTCGTTTGCACTGCGTCGTTTGCACTGCGTCGGTTGCCCTGCGTCGGTTGCACTGCGTCGGTTGCACTGCGTCGTTTGCACTGCGTCGGTTGCCCTGCGTCGGTTGCACTGCGTCGGTTGCACTGCGTCGGTTGCACTGCGTCGGTTGCACTGCGTCGGTTGCACTGCGTGGGTTGCACTGCGTCGGTTGCACTGCGTCGGTTGCACTCCGTCGGTTGCACTGCGTCGGTTGCACTGCGTCGGTTGCACTGCGTCGGTTGCACTGCGTCGGTTGCACTGCGTCGGTTGCACTGCGTCGGTTGCACTGCGTCGTTTGCACTGCGTCGGTTGCACTGCGTCGGTTGCACTGTGTCGGTTGCATTCCTGGCTGCATCAAACGGGTCATAAAATACTTCACAGTCTTGCAGTCATTGAAGAAGACGAGCTTCAGAATCACAACAGAGAGATCGACTCTTAGAAACAGACGCGTTCTTTGATGCTTCCATCCATCGAGTAACATTTTGTTTCTTGTTAATGCTGTAAACATCCTGTTACAGTACAACAACAAACATGTTTAAACAGTCTGAAATAATAATAATGTATAATTTATCAGCCCTTGTTAGCCGTTTGAGGTTTTGTGCTCGTACGCTACTGTAGAAGACAGATATGGTGGACACTGAATGCATGTGTGTCTGCTGGCCCGTGTGGTGAGTGTGGGTATAGCCTGGGGGTGGGTGTGCCGGTGGGTGTGCCTGTGGGTGTGTGCGCATGGGCGTGTGTGAGGCTTTAAAGGCGCGCACACACCTGGAACACGGAGGCTAGGGGAGAGGCAGTTGGGAGGCCGTAATTTTTGTTGACCGCTTTACACGCATTTGTACACTTTGGCTTTATTTGATGGTTTATTTTCATCCATCCATCCATCATTCATCCAGGCAATATACTTTTTGGACTTTGTCTATCGCCAGTACCGCCGCACTTGGGCCTCAATAAATCCACCTGAGAACGCATCCTGGATTCCGCATCTTTGTACAAACATTTGAGCGCGTCGGACAACTACGCAGGACCCAACACACCCCTCAGCGGCTAAACCAGGGCAGGAAGCCGCAACATTTGTCAACAAAAAAGGCAATACGTGAAGATCATCGCGCTGCGCACTCAAACGCCGAAGGAGCAGGCCTTCAGCTGGAGAACAAACGGACAGCTAAGTGCTTTGAAATACGAAGTTTATTCGTCAGGACGCAGGTAAGCGCACCTGTTTGACGTCGAGGAGGATTCAACCTGTTGGTGCCGCCGCGCATCTTTGGATTGGGTTGAATTAATGAATGAAACTGGCGCGATTGCACTGCTGGAGGCGCCATTTCTCCGCGCTTGATGAAGGGACTCTGAAGTGGATTCAATGCGCATTTACGCAGCGGTGATGGTGTTTGGAGCCAGCTGTTGAATTATTCGATTAGCATGGTTTTTTCTGAACTTTAAAGGAGACTTTTATGACTTTTGAATGTTTGGTCTCAAGAAATAAAGTAAAACAAAATGAGTCAAACAGATTACAAGCAATGTCCAAGCATGGAAATTCGGAAAGGAGAATGTAAATTACATCCTGCAAATGAAATTACTGACGAACCACCTGCGCCTGAATATGATCCAGGAGACCGAGTGCAGCCTGGGGACAGCATTTCAAATGCTGGGAGTAAAAGGTCTCGGTCCTGTTACTCCTCCACGACCTCACGCTCTTCTGCATGTTGGAAAGCTGAAGCTGAGCTGGCAGCTTTAGAAGCCAGACAACAGTTCCTTAAAGAAAGACATGCAATTGAAGATGAAGAGGAGCGGTTACGCAAAAGGAGAGAACGGTTTCAAATAGACAGTGAAATTGCTGAAAAAATAGCAGCACTGAAGGTGATAAAGAGCCAAAGCAGCATTGCACGTAGTACGTCAAGACATTCTGACGGGATGAATTCCTACCTGGGAAAACCAAGTTTACAACAACAGCCACAAAAGTCACAATCTCTTGATGTAAAGGCCACAGAATTCATTCCATCTCTCTCTGTTAAACCAAAGGAACCCGCATATGAGAACGTACTTCCACCAGCAGAACCTAGAACCGTTCAAATCTCTGAAGATATGCAGTACAGCCATACGTTTTGTGCAAACACTGGAACACCAAACACTAATGGTGTATTTGGAATAATGAGGAAGCAAAATGAAATCACATCACTTCTCATACAACAGCAGTGCATGTGTGCTCTCCCAGAAAGAGAAATCCCAGCGTTCGATGGTAACCCTCTGAAGTTTCACACGTTTATCAGAGCATTCGAAATGGGAGTAGAAAGCAATACAACTAACAACTACGATTGCTTGTGTTTCCTTGAGCAATACACAAAGGGACACGCAAAGGAACTTGTGAGAAGTTTCCAATATATTGATGCATAAAGTGGATACTTCAGGGCAAAGGCTTTATTAAAGGAACGGTACGGGAACGAGCAGAAGGTGGCGTCAGCCTATATGGAGCGAGCATTGTCGTGGCCACACATCAAACCAGAAGATGCCACGGCCCTGCAGGAATACAGTCTCTTCCTCCGCAGCTGCTGCAATGCTATGGAGAATGTGCAGTATCTATACGACCTGGACACCCCATCTAATATGCAGAACATTATAAGAACGTTACCATACAAGATAAGAGACCAATGGCGAAGCCACGCCTGTGATCTACAGGAGAAATCTAACCAAAGAGCAAGGTTTATCGACATCACAGCCTTTGTTGAAAGGCAGGTGAAGATTCTCACTGACCCTGTGTTTGGCAACATACAGGATGAACCTACCAGGAATAAAAGTGCAAGCAAACCTGAAGCTCTGCTCCACTCTGGAATCAAAACAAGCTTTTCCACCACTGTAGACCCTGTGGAGAGGAAATATCAGTCTGGATATATGAGCAAGGATACTCACCCACCAAGGAGGAACATATGCCCCTGTTGTAAAGGAGGACACTCACTGGAGGAGTGTGTGCAGTTGGAGAGGATGGCTCACAGAGAGAAGATAGGCTTCTTGAAGGAGAGTGGGTTTTGTTATAGCTGTCTGCGTAAAGGGCACATCAGCAAAGAATGCCGCAAGAGGATCACCTGTTTGAAATGTGGCCTAAAGCATCCGACTGTCCTGCACAGGGACAATGTGAGTAATCCTGAGCAGACTGGAAGGAACATCACGCTCTCTGTGGATAACACCTTGGTCTCAAGTGGTCTTACAGGGGCTGGAGAGCAGAACTGCAAACTACCTATAGTGCCGGTCCAGGTTAAAGCAAAACAGGGCGGTGAAACCATCGACACGTACGCTTTCCTGGACCAAGGCAGCACAGCGTCGTTCTGCACAGAGGATCTAATGCACAGACTCCATCTCACTGGGAGAAAGACCAGCATTCTCCTGGGAACTATGGGCCAGGAAAAGGTGGTGACCAGTTATGTTGTGCCCGAATTGGAAATAGCTGCACTGGATGGAGAGACGTTCATTGATTTGCTGAGAGTTTACACACAGGAGTCAATGCCAGTATACAAGAACAACATACCAACAGAGAAGGACCTGAGAATGTGGCCGCACCTACAGCACCTTGCCTTACCTCAGATTAATGCAGGGATTGATCTGCTCATAGGGACTAATGTTCCCAAAGCTGTGGAGCCACTGGAGGTGATCCACAGCATGAATGATGGACCTTATGCCGTTAGGACCGTACTGGGCTGGACAGTGAATGGGCCACTGATAGGACACAGTGGGCAGGCCATTGATTGTGAGGCAGTGACAGTAAACGGAGTTTCCATCACGAATTCAGACGAGCTATGGAGATGACCGTTTGTGAATGGTTTTAAATATTGACCAGAAGGAAGATTTCCATGTTGTACTTCATGGACTTTGCACCTCATGGACTTTAGATCTTGTGCTACATGCATTGCTGGTGCTTTCTGTTGTGTCTTCTTTTATTCATGCTTGTGTAATTATTGTTTCACTTAATAATTAGGGGCTGGTGTGTAGAAGACAGATATGGTGGACACTGAATGCATGTGTGTCTGCTGGCCCGTGTGGTGAGTGTGGGTATAGCCTGGGGGTGGGTGTGCCGGTGGGTGTGCCTGTGGGTGTGTGCGCGTGGGCGTGTGTGAGGCTTTAAGGGCGCGCACACACCTGGAACACGGAGGCTAGGGGAGAGGCAGTTGGGAGGCCGTAATTTTTGTTGACCGCTTTACACGCATTTGTACACTTTGGCTTTATTTGATGGTTTATTTTCATCCATCCATCATTCATCCAGGCAATATACTTTTTGGACTTTGTCTATCGCCAGTACCGCCGCACTTGGGCCTCAATAAATCCACCTGAGAACGCATCCTGGATTCCGCGTCTCTGTACAAACATTTGAGCGCGTCGGACAACTACGCAGGACCCAACGCACCCCTCAGCGGCTAAACCAGGGCAGGAAGCCGCAACAGCTACATTTGCTCACATCCTGTACATGTCCTGGGGGCTAAGCCCCCCCTGTCCTTAAAACCTAGTTAACACATATTTTGTTGCTAAATTATTGTAATTTTAAAAAATATAATATAACACATGAAACAACCAATAAACAAATCAAAATGCTGTTTTTCTTGGAAGGATGTCGTCTTCTGCTTTGCATGGCGCCCCTTCCAGAGTGACGGTGGCGTGGGGGACTCCTTTCACACGGGCATCAGTGACAGTGAATTGGGCCGTAAACTGAACAAGCATGCACACCTGAACTGGTTAAACGGAGCAGCTTCAAAGAGAGTGCAACGGGCCAAGCGGGGCATCACTGCCTTTTGTTTAGTCGTAAAGGAAGGAAGGTTAATGCGTTTTGAGGATCTATGCCAGACTTACGAGTTGGACAAAGAGGATTTTTAGAGATATTTACAGATCCGCCACTTCTTTCATAAGGAGATGCGAGCTTCTGTTGATATAAAACCATCAAAAGTAATACGATTATTCATTGATGCTTATAGTTCAAAGGGTACCAGAGGAAGTGTTGGTCAATTGTACAGAGGACTCAACCTCAAGAAAAACTAGAGAGACAATCAGAGACTGCAGACCCCGCCTCCAATAGACTATTGGATCTTGTGAGACAGTAAACAGGGCTTCCGGATCAGAGGGGCCAAACCTGCTCTAGCTTGCTGCTCCGGAACGTACTACAAGACTCCTTCTGGACTCTTTTTCCCATCATGCCATTCGTGTCCCTCCCTCTTAAAGTGGCAGTTTACAGCACAGGCACAATTCCAGATGTAAAAATAATTCTAGAATCTGGATCCAGATCCGGATCAACGCCATTCTCGGGGAGGACCGAGCCACGGACAGAACCTTGCTTGTGTAAAAATTTCAAGTCGATTGTAATTTAATGAAGGGTAATTATACAACATTAAATCCTATTTATCTGTCTTATCTGTTTTATTTAACTATTCTAGTTTTCATATGAAACAAAACACTACAATACATCAACAATCCCAGGAACATCAGCAGCTTATTTGCAGAGTTGGCAAGTATCACATTTTGAAATGGAGTGAAAAATGAAGCCTTACAGCAGTGCGACTCACACGGGCACATCGTCACTGAACGCAGGTTCTCCCGCAGGCTGCTCGAGAGTTGAAGTAGGAATTCTTCCAAAGCAATGTCACATGACTCTTCTGCTCTTTTCTACAATTGCAGATGTTTCAGATGAAACAGGGACTATTTGGTGTGACAGTACTGAGTGCCACTTTTATTTGTAAAACGTTTCTTCTTTCTTTCTAGAAAACTAGTGTTTCCTACTTTGCTGTCCATTCGGTGTGTAAACTGGAGACCTTCTGGCTTGTGTGATCATTAAATCACGCAGACTTCTAACATTCCGTCTCCCCCTTTGTCTAGGTTACTGTCAAGGCGATGGATATAGAGTGGGCTTTGGAGCGTGTCGAGGAACCGTCCTCCCAGCTCTGCAACACTGAAGCACTTCTGATGAGGAACAGCTCTCGACGACCTCTTGACCTCTCTCAGCACACATACATACATATACTCATGCTTTCTTCTTCTTCTTCTTTTGGCTTGTCCCATCAGGCGTCACCATAGCAAATCAACCTTCTAGTTGATTGCATGCTTCCATCCATCCATCTTCAACTGCGTATCCGGGGCGGGGCCTGGTAGGGGGGGGGGGGGGGGCAACAGCGTCCAGGCAAAGTCCAGTTCAAGGCAAACATATAAGAAACCAAGATCATGATATTAAAGAAAAATTAAGCTTTGTAGTATTAAAAATCTGATTCTAACAATGATATGTCTTATGAGAAGTGTGCTTTTAATGATGAATTATGAAAAGTTTTAAATATGGAATAAAGATGAAAGGTGATGAGTCCGGAGGAGGAAAGTGGTTTTGGAATGAAAGAATGCGATGCCTCAAAGTGATGCTCACAGAAATATAATATCTTCGAATGCTATATGGATGCCTTTGAAATATTAACATTTGTCTGTGTTATCAGTCCTAATCATGAAGTGTTTTAAACATGTCTTGAAGAAATAAAGATGAAAAAAGGCTGAAAGTGACAAGGCCAGAGGAGGTGTTTGAAGAAGTCCGTTCGTCCAACTTTTAGCAAGATAACTCAAAATGTTTTGATGGATCTTGATGAAGATTTTCAGTGAATGTTATCAGGACATTTTGGTGATGATCCAGAAGAGATCCTGGATTCTGGATCACTTTGAGATTTTCAGTAAAGTTGCAGTTAATGGAGCTTCAAAATTGTTTCCTCAATATCTCAGTAAAGTCATGGCCAATGTTTATGGAATTTAACATAGCCATGTAGGGTGGGAACTTCTATCCTACTATCAAATTTCATGTGGATCAGATGCAGAATGGAGTCAGGAAAAAATATTTAATTTTAACATTGATAACCCCATTTACGGATTCAAAAGAACAAAGCTACAGGTGCTTTGAAGAGGAGAATCAAAGCAAACTTCACCTGTGAGGCTGTATACTCCATGCACCATCAGTAAATTACATTCCACTGTGATGGAGGTACAGTAGTCCCTCATTTTCCGCGGGGGTTACGTTCCAAAAACAACCCGCAATAAGTGAAATCCGCAATGTAGTAATCTTTATTTTTTTTAATTATTATACATGTACATAAATGTTTTAAGGCTGTTAAACCCCTCACCACACACTTTATACACGTTTAACAGGCAGGCATTAATCTAAATAGATTGTTTCAGTATTATAGAATGAAACCAAAGATCAAAACCTTTTCAGAACTAAACATTTGTTTGAGAAATATAAATATATAGTACGTACAGTAAACGTTTTCCTGTTAATAATGTTAAGGCGTGCAGGTCGAGGAAAGAGCCGCTTGGAGTGCAGAAGAACAAATATTCTACTCGTGCTGTCTTTAGCCTCTCATGCTGCTTTATTGGATAGCTTAGCACAGCGGAACGGCAGCGGCTACATGTAGCAACAGGAAGAAACGAAACCCAAAAGGGACGTGACGTTTATGCTCCTACAAAATAAAAGCCTCTTTTTACACGGAGAATAAGAGCGCTATTAAACAAACGCTTAACAAATAAACACGATAGCTTTTAGAAATAACGAATTTAATTTTAATGATCAACCTACGAGGTTGAACACATGAGAAATGATTAATAGCAACTCGCTCGTATTTCACAGTTCCTCCGACCGCGCCCCTTCGTCTTGAGCCGTTTCAAGGCGCGTTCAAGTGCAAAAAAAAATCTGAAATTGCACTAAAAAACTCTGCGAAGTCGCGGAAGATGAACCGCATTATATCGAGGGACGACTGTAATTCACAATTTGTGTGCCTTTACAACAGGGACCTCAAACTCGTGGCCCGCATGACAATATGAAAGTTTAAGGTTAAAGCGGCCTGCGGGTTTTATATTATTTTATTCAATGATTGAATATCTCAAGAATGTCTTTTGAGTTTTCGATTATTAAAAATGCTAAAAGTGGGGTAATATTTAAAAGTTTTCTCAAATCCACTTTTTTCAAAAACTTGGAAACGTAAGATCTGCTTGTCATGGGCGAGAAATTAAGCCACATTCATCTTTCTTTTTTTTTGGAATACCTCATGTGGCCCGACCTCACCCAGACTTTGCCTCCGGCGCCCCCCAGTTTGAGACCCTGCTTTAGATTCAAGATTCAAGATTCAAGATACTTTATTATCATTATGAGAACATAATAAAATTCCGAGTCCCAACTCACTACAAGGGAACGACTGCTTTCACAGCTCTGGGGAAGAAGCAAATTGTTTTAACAGCTTTTTCACCACTATTGCCACCCTGTTGGTCAGCAAACTCCCCCCGCATTCAGGTCTGTACGGTTCTGACCACATCCAAACTCACTATGAGAAGCTAGGTGCTAAAAAGGACACTTTCTCTTTCACACCTGTAAATACCGTTGATGTGCTAAAACAACTAATTGCCCTTCAACCTAACAAGGCCACAGGCCTTGACAACATACCCACCCGGTTCCTCAGAGACGCAGCTGTCTCTATCGCCCCCGTAGTAGCCCATCTGATAAATTTATCCATCGATCAGTGCCATGTCCCACAGGAATTCAAGACGGCGCGGGTTATCCCTCTGTATAAAAAAGGAAACAAATTAGAACCTGGCAACTACCGCCCTGTTTCCATCCTTTGTTCCATCTCAAAGGTTATGGAGAGAATAATCCAGGAGCAAATCAACCGCTACCTCGCCGAGCATAGCCTGCTCTTTGAATTCCAATCAGGCTTCAGAACATCCCACTCCACTGACACGTGCCTCATATATCTGACCGACTACATTAAGCGTGAAGTAGACTCGGGCAAGTATTGCGGCATGGTCATGCTGGACCTCCAGAAGGCCTTTGACACGGTCAACCATTCAATCCTATTGAATAAACTAGGGGCGATCGGTTTTGATAGCACATCAACAAACTGGATGAAATCGTACCTTGAGGGACGAGAACAAATGGTTGACATAAACGGAACCTTGTCCTCGTCCCTCCCGGTAAGCTGCGGGGTTCCTCAAGGCAGCATTCTAGGACCGTTACTGTTCCTCCTATACATTAACGACATGAATGCTGCCTGTAACTGCAAATTGTTCCTGTTTGCTGATGACTCAGCACTCCTGATTTCGGGAGAGGACAAAGTGCAGGTTGAGGAGGCTCTCAGCTCTGAGCTCACCAGAATCCGTACTTGGCTTACTGATAACAAACTGTCACTACATCTTGGTAAAACCGAATCGATTCTTTTTGGGTCTAAACACTCTCTGCGTGAGATAAATGTTGATGATTTCAAGGTCACAGTCGATAATACAGTAATCTCCAGCAAAGAAGAGATTACCTATTTGGGCTGTGTTCTTGACAAATACCTGTCTGGCGATAGTATGGCAACTAAGGTGATCAAAAAAGTCAATCAGAGAACAAGATTTTTGGGCAGAATGTCTGCTTTTGTCTCCGGACTCTTGCTGGAGCCTCGTTCAGCCCCTCTTTGACTATGCTAGCACCTCCTGGTATTCAAACATCAAAATGTCCCTGAAAACCAGGCTCCAAACCTCCCAAAACAAACTGATTCGGCTACTCCTCAATCTGGGGCCCATGACCCACCTTCTTCCTGGACATTTTGCTAGCCTAAAATGGCTCAGGGTAGAAGACAGGGTTAAACAACTCAAAATGGGATTGGCATTTAAAATAGTCAATGCAGCTCTGCCCTCAGTCCCCTCAATCCCTGCATACCTGACGGAACACCTCCACAGATTTAGTGACACCCACAGCCACAACACTAGAGGGAGCTCAAACAACAACCTGATTACCCCCTCCTACAGGACTAACATGGGTAAATCATCTTTTTACAATACTGCCCCCCAAGGGTGGAACTGTTTGACTCCCGCCCTCAAAACATGCACCTCTTTGGCCTCCTTCAAAAAGGCCCTAAAAATACACCTTTTAGGGGGACAGAAACGGAGATAGTCATCACGACTCTCTCCGGGTCAAACCCCCCCTCCTTTTTTTTTGTCCACCTATGTTGCACATATTAATTGCTTTAGTAATTTATTGTAATTTATGTAAGTTATTTATTGTCATTTCGCATCAGTGGTGTAATTTATTTTAGATTAATTGTTAGTTTGCACTGGCGGTGTAATAACATTTTATTTTTGTCTTTCTAATGTTACATTGCATCAATTGCGTAATTTAATATTGGATTTATTTTTATTTGTATTGTTTTTTGCGGATGATTTATGTACGAAGGACTTTCAACGGAAACAAGACCGCAAGGGCTTTTTTGAAATGCTCCTCTTAGACAGGATGTTTGACGTTATTTGTACTGTAATACATCGGACCGGATGTGATCGCGCGAGACCTCCCGTGTGATTTTTGGATAGGATATATGACGGCTTTCTGCAACTAATATAATATTAGACATCACCATCGCATAATTCGCCCTTTTCGATTACTTTTATTAATCGACGGATTGGATTATCGCTCAGCGTGGAGGACCTCGAGGTATTTATCGACGAGTATTATTCCAGCTGCTGCGTCATGGAGGAATCCGCGTCGGGCGATAATCCCTCCAAGAAAAGAAAGGCCGACTCGGCTACTGATACGGAAGATCTCGGCAACGGAGATGCTCCGACTAGCGTACTGGACTCCATTAATAAAAAACTGGACGTCCTCGGCGTGCTTCACGCCGACGTTAAAGACCTGAAGGCTAGCTTGGAGCTCGCGTATGGTATGATGGCTGAGCTTCAGCGCGAGAACATCGAGCTACGCTCCTCCGTTGCGACTGTGTCAGTCGAAATGGAGAAGATTAAAACAGAAAATAAGACGCTCAAAGAGACAGTCCTGGACATTCAGTCGCGCAGTATGCAAGACAATTTAATATTCTCAGGCATCTCAGAGAGCGCCGCGGACAACCCAGAGTCCTTAATTAAAAACTTTATGACGACGTCATTGAAAATTCCCCCGGAGACGGTAAGTACAATCTCCTTTCACCGCGTCCACCGCCTCGGAGCCCGTAGAGGCGATAGGCCCCGTCCTATTATCGCCAAATTTGAACACTTTAAACATAAAGTGCTGCTAAAGAGCAAAGGACGGGAGCTTAAAGGAACCTCTTTCGGGATGAATGACCAGTTCCCGAGAGAGATCAACGAGCGGCGAAAGGTACTGTATCCGATCATGAAGCAGAATAGGCAGAAGGGCAAACGAGCTACGCTGGTTGTGGATAAACTATATATCGACAACCAGCTGTACCGAGACCCTGCCACCACCCCCTGGCTATTCTGAGTCAGAAACACCCGTAATTATTCCATTCAGCTAAGAATTAGAGGCATTTTCATGTGGATGAGGATTATGCTTTAACATAATGCTCGTCAATATGTGTAGGTGTAGTTATGTTTTGGTGTATATGTAGATGGTTATGTATGTATGTATATGTATTTATATATGTGTATGTCCGTATATATATATATATGTGAAATAGAGAAACAAATGATCCAAAACTCACTGGGCTATTAGGAATTAATGTATTCCTCTTGTCCCAACCCTCCCCTCAGATCCACTCCCCCCCCTCACGTCTCCCCCTCCCTTTTACTCACCCCTCCCCTCTTCCCACACACACACCCTCTATGTCTATCACTTGTTTGTTATACTTGTTTATGTATCAGTGTTCTTGATTCTACTGTGCACGCATTTAAGACTCTTTATATCCCTCTCAGCTATCCAACCATCCAACACCTTGACTTTAACTTATCACATGCAGAGAATAGTAAGCAGCTTACAGAGATACACACATTTAGACCTGACTGCTCACCATCGGTATGTCTAAGTTCATTTTGGTATCTTGGAATGTGTGTGGCGCTCGCTCTCAGGCAAAAAGAATCAACATCTTAGACCATCTCTCAAAATTAAAAGCAGACATTTGTCTCCTACAAGAAACCCATTTACAAAAATCAGAAGAGAAATTACTCACAGACACAAATTTTAGTCAAGTTTTTTCTGCCTGCTATAACAGCAGACAAAGAGGAGTCTCTATATTAATACACAAGAGACTACTCTTCACGTTAAACAACACTGTAACGGATCCAGAGGGCCGATACATTATTATTCAGGCAACCGTATTCAATAAATTATACTCAATAGTGAATCTGTACGCTCCTAATAGTGATGATCCGGCCTTCTTCCACACATTGTTCTCTCAGCTACTCGAGCTAACAGCAGAATCAACTATCATCATCGGCGGAGACTTCAACACAGTTCTACATCCATCAGTAGATCGCTCCAGTACTACAGTACACAATCAGCCAAAGTACTACTGGAATATATGGATGATTTTGGCCTTGGCGACGGCTGGAGATTAAAAAATCCAATGAAGAGGGAATACACGTTCTTTTCTTCTGTGCACCGTTCATTCTCAAGAATTGATTATTTTCTCACAAATAATTCTGTGATTGAGAATATTTCTACTAAAATTAATCCAATAATTATCAGCGATCATGCTCCGGTCACGCTCACCTTACAAATCGCAGTGACCTTTGAACCCCCGTCGACGTGGCGCTTTAACACCTCTTTGCTTAAAGATGCAGAATTTGATAGGGTCATAAGAGGAGAGTGGGCAGACTATCTGGAAATGAATGACTCTCCAAACTCATCTCCGTCTTTACTCTGGGAAGCAGGGAAAGCTGTAATCAGAGGTAAAATTATATCATATGCCTCTTACAAAAAAAAACAGGAACAGAAAATGGAAAAGGAATTAGAGGAGAAAATTAAACTATTAACCGATGCTTACGCAGCGAACTCAAGCAATCAAACGTGGACTGAACTACAAAACACAAAACTAAAACTAGATGATATATTATCAAAGAAAACAGAGTTCATATTACAACAACTGAGATACAACGACTTTGAATATAATAACAAATCAGGCAAGTTTCTGGCGAATCAACTCCAACGTAACAGAGAAAGATCTCTCATAACAGCAATGAAAGGGTTAAATGGTGAGTGCACGCAATCACCAGAAGAAATCAATCAGATATTTTACACGTTTTACCACAACTTGTATTCAGCAGCTAATAAACCCAACCCGGAGGATATTGAGGCATTTCTCAGTAATCTGAATATGCCTCAACTATCAACAGAGTATAAGAACATTCTGGAAGCTCCGCTGTCTATAAATGAACTCCACAGCGCCCCCTAGATAGTATGCCTAACGGCAAAGCACCAGGCCCGGACGGCTTCCCGGCTGAATTTATGAAGCATTTCTGGACCATGTTAGCGCCGTTATTCTTCAGATCAGTGACAGAAATGAAAAACAATGGTCATATACGACCCCACATGAATACAGCAGCAATTAAACTTCTACTGAAGCCGGACAAAGACCCCACCCTCCCTTCAAGCTACCGACCTCTATCATTAATCAACGCCGACATCAAAATTATAGCAAAGGCACTCGCATCCAGGCTGGAGACAGTGATCCCGTCTGTAATTCACAGCGACCAAACAGGATTCATTAAAGGTCGACATTCCACCAACAATATTAGAAGACTACTAAATCTGATCAGTATGTCGCAGCGACTTGGAAAAAAGGCAGTGGTTGTATCGCTGGATGCAGAAAAAGCCTTTGATAAAGTTAGCTGGTCCTTCCTCTTTGCCGTCCTACACAAGCTTGGGTTTGGAGAGTCATTTATTCACTGGGTGTCAGTATTATATAACTCTCCCAAAGCGACCGTAACCACCAACGGGATTACCTCACAGAGCTTCACCTTGCAGAGAGGTACCAGGCAGGGCTGCCCACTCTCTCCTTTATTATTTGCAATATTTATTGAACCCCTAGCAGCAGCAGTGCGGCAAAACACCAGGATTAAGGGAATCAACGCTGCGGTGTCAGAACACAAAATCAATTTATATGCTGATGACATCCTGCTTTATTTACAAGAACCCTCGGATTCGCTGCAGGAAGTATTCAAGTTGATAGCTAAATTTTCACAACTTTCAGACTATTCCATCAATTGGACAAAATCAACATTACTTCCCATTACAGAAAAGTCATGGAACCCTGCAGACCAGGACCCAAACTACTCCTTTCCTACGGGCAATTTAAAGTACCTGGGCATTAATATTTCACCTAAACTGTCTGAGTTAACCCGATTAAACTTCACCCCACTTCTGGATAAAATCAGCAGTGATCTGAAGCGTTGGAATAACCTCCCGATATCCCTTTTGGGAAGAATAGCCACCATCAAAATGAAAATTTTACCACAAATAAATTATTTATTTTCAATGATTCCATTTAAACCAACTTCCAACTGCTTCCAGTCGTTGGATTCAGCCATCACCAAATTCTACTGGAAAAATAAAAAAGCAAGAATTAGTCTATCTACCCTTCAGAGGAGTAAATCTAAAGGAGGCCTGGAAGCCCCAAATTTTATGAATTATTACTTGGCTAACCAGCTACAATATCTTGTACTATGGATGCACCCGAATAGAGACTCTAATTACTGGTTAGAATTGGAACAGAAGGACTGCAAGGATATTAGACTCGCAGATCTCCCCTTTATCACAACAACCATTAAACGGCATAACTGTTTTAAAAACCCGATGATTTCTTCCACCTTGTCCGCCTGGTGGAAAGCGTTAGAAGTTACAAATTCTAAACTGGAACCCTGCATGTTCTCTCCAATCTGGAATAACCCTGACTTTCAGGCTAGTAATCAACCTTTCCATGTAGGTATGTGGGAACAGAAGGGAATCTCTCAACTCCATCATCTCTTTCATGACAATACGTTTATGTCATCTACAAAATTGTTCCAAAAATATGAACTCGGAAGCGGAAATTTCCTTTACTATCTTCAGGTAATGAATACAATTCAGAAAAGAATTCCAACGCTCCGGGGCCCGCCTCAGCCACCTGTATTTGTTATGGAAGTCACAAAGATTTCCCCGACAGTTAAAAAGACCCTTTCTAAGATTTATAAACTCCTCTCAAGCACAGATACGTTACTTCTTCCCATCTCAAAATGGGAGACGGATCTGTCACTAACCCTAGATCATGACTTTTGGACACAAATCTGTGAAAATGTATTTAAAATGACAAAACACAGAAATCTTCAACTCATCCAGTATAAGATCCTTCATAGAACACACATTACTCAATATATGATGAAGAAAATGGGCTTCTCTGAATCTGACATCTGTTCTCAATGCTCCCAAAATACTGCTGACACTTATTTCCATGCCCTATGGTTGTGCTCACCCGTCCAGGATTTCTGGGTCGCAGTATCACATAGACTGTCGTCCATCTTAGATTGTACGTTCCCTTTATCTCCGATCTCTTGTCTACTCGGTGACTTGGCAGAAATCGTTATTTCTAAGAAATATACGCACCCCACACTCGCAGCCCTCGCCATCGCCAAGAAAACAATCCTCGTTAACTGGAAAAATAAACAGTCTTTAAACATCAATCATTGGTTGAACCTCCTCATAGAACACATATCAATGGAGAAAATCTCTGCTTCTAAAAAGATAAATAAAAAACATTTTAAATATTTTACAGAAAGCTGGTCTCCTTTCATTAAATCATTAAATATAAATATTACAACCTGATTCTGCCTGCTAGCGAAAGCCACCACAACGATGTAAATGGTAATGCTGTTTGTTTCTGTTTTCTGTCTCCAGGACCGAGTGGATCTCAGAAATACATCACCTCCCAGCCATTCTAACTTTCTATGTTTCAGCTCCAGTCTCCAGCTCAATGTTCTTCACACAAGGATGGTTGATCTCCGGGACTGTTGGCATGCTGGGCTAACTCTTCAGGGGCTGTCCCCGTGGCTTGATATGTGCAACCCGGTTCCTCGGGTCTCTGCTGGGTGGCGCATGCGTCTCGGGCGGCCGCCGGTGTTCCGCTAGGCTGCCATGCGGGGGTGCTGGCCTATGCGTTCGGGATGGCACTGAGCTGGCGCAGTCTGTCACTCCTCTGCTGGTAGTAGCGGCCGGGGTCCGGCTGGTGACCTGGCGTGGCCATGGCCCCCTCACCTCCCCTCCCTCCTCCCTGACCTCTCTCCTCCACCCTCCCCGTCCCCTGCTCGCCCTCTTCTCCTTGGTCTCGTCTCCTGTCCTGCCTCCCCCTCGCCCCTCTCCCCTCTCCTTCGCCTCCCTTCCTCTCCCCTCGTGGTCTCCCCCTTCCCCTCTCTCCCCGCATCTCCTCTTCCGGCATCCTGCTTCCCGCCGGGGCCTCGCGGCTCCCTCCTTCCTGGGGGCTTGATTATGGGGGATGGGTGGGATGCGTCGGGGGCGGCGCTCGATCCAGGCCCTGTGCATGGTTGGGCCCTCTGACACGTGGGTGGGATGGGTGAGGCTGGGGACTATGGTCGGGCTCCCTCCTCCCCCCGCCTGGTTGGCTGGGGCCTCATGTGCTGCGCCTCTTAACTCACCACCTTAGCACAACACATTTGTAAATATACACATAGGGACATGCACCTGGGGGGCCTGGTGCTGGGGGGCGTTCACCGAGCGTCCCTCTGCAATCCCCCCCCCCCATTTTAATGCACCACATGGGGTTACGTGGGTGCTAGGCGGGGAGATAAGGGGGAGGGCGCAGGGCAGGAGTGCGCCGTTGCCCTCCTCCGCATCCCCCGTCTGGCCCCTCCTGCCCCAAATTTTAACGCACTACATACATGTGTATATAGCACCTGGGTGTCCACACATTCACGGTGTTGGGAGGGTTCCCCAGTCTGGGATCTGGGGAGCCATATAGACAGGGTATGGGGGGGGGGTTCACAATCAATTTATTTATCTTTGGCCTTGGCGCGGCATGTGGGGCCTTAGCGGGCTGGGCTTGGGGTGGGACGGTGGTCCGGCCTCCTGCTCCCTACTCTCCATCCCAGGGAATAATACTCTCCTCCCAAATGGCTGTATAGGGTCGGATAGGGCTGAAGCCCCTGCACTGTCTACTCCCGT
>NC_090903.1:418061-520561 GCF_040956055.1 Brachionichthys hirsutus
GAGAGTCAACCCCGCACACAGATCTCTGAGTTAGTGGAGGTTGCTGGGTCAGTGCTTGTGGCTCTCACTATGCTCTCTCTCTTTTTCCTCAGATCTGAGAACTTGGTGATCCATACTTTCCTCTAGAGACGAATGTGAACCTGGTCTATTGGGACAACTCTTGGTGATGATTGGATGGAAGGGGTAGAATTAAGGGGCACAAATAAATCCATTGCACTTTCTTCTCAGAACACTGTGTTTTTGTCACTTTTTGTTTGTTCATGTTGTATGTTCACTGCGGTGTGCACAGCCCTCTACGGTGGTAAGCAGGTAATAAAATCAATAAAATAGGAATAGGCTAGGCTGCCAAGAGGGCAGGTGACGGTCACAATCACTATAAGAATAAAAATTGCATAGAACTCCTGCAGTGACTGACGTTATGTCCGTCACTGTGGAGCACGAATGCAGACAAGGTAAAAAAAAAAAACAACAAAAAAAAAAAAAAACATGTACTGTAATACATGCTACTGTGTGACTGTACTTGTACTCTAACATTCTATCTAATAAATATATTCATCATCATCATCAGCTGTTCCTGAGCCTTTACAACACTTTCTAACCTTTTGATGATGATCCAGATCACCATGGATGTATGTGTAAATCTAATGAGGGGAAGTCTGCACTCATTAAGTGTTTTAAAGAGTCTTGGAAGTTTTGGGGAAGTACGAAAGGAAACACTTGTTCTGTGAGAAGAGAGAAGTGGGAACAGATGGATGTTGGCCAAGAGAAATAAGAATGAATCAGCAATTACATTTTTGTTTTTGATATCTTTGCATAGAAATCCCCCTCCGTAAGCTGCCACCTTATCGTGGTGGAGGGGTTTGCGTGTCCCAATGATCCTAGGAGCTCAGTTGTCGGGGGCTTTGTGCCCCTGGTAAGGTCACCCATGATAAACAGGTCCTAGGGGAGGACCAGACAAAGGGTGGTTCAAGTACCCATTATGATGAACACAATAATTGGTCCTGGGCTTCCCTCGCCCAGACACGGGTCACCGGGGCCCCCTCCTGGAGCCAGGCCTGGGAGTGGGGCATGATGGCGAGCGCCTGGTGGCCGGGCCTTCACCCATAAGCAGACCTCCCCTCTTTGTATTAAATGTAAACGGTCGGTGGGGACATACATCCACTGTTTCTGGGACAGTCGCCTGATTTCAAGGTTTTGGAGCGATGTAGCCCAGGAACTGAGGAGGACTTTTCCTGTTAGGGTTACAAAGGATTCAGGACTTTTCATTTCAGGCTTGCCTTCAAAAACATTATCCCTGAGCAGATTTGATTTCAGACTTTGTGACAAACTCTTGTTTCTGGCCAGGAGATGCATTCTGAAACAGTGGAGAAGTGACAGACCTCCCACTGTTACACAACGGTACCAAGAAGCGTACAAAGGTCTGCCCTTAGAGAGGCTTACTGCACGTATGAAAGGGGACGACGGCCTGTTCCAGAGAACGTGGTCGGCCTTTCTGAAGTACTTGCCCTCAGCCTTTCTGAAGTACTTGCCCTCGGCCTTTCTGAAGTACTTGCCCCCGGCCTTTCTGAAGTACTTGCCCCCGGCCTTTCTGAAGTACTTGCCCCCGGCCTTTCTGAAGTACTTGCCCTCAGCCTTTCTGAAGTACTTGCCCCCGGCCTTTCTGAAGTACTTGCCCCCGTCCCTTCTGTGTTGTTCATCTTAAATCATCAGGAGACTTCTTAATGAACATATGAGCTCGCGCTGAAACTTTAATGTCCCCGTCTCTAATAAAGAGACTCCGTGCTCCTATCTGTGATCCTGCTGTGCCCCCTACTGGTCACATAGCATATCACCATTACATATCAAGACATCCCCTTTCCTTTAAAGAAGCATCAACATGTTTACAGTTCTTCTAGCAACTGGAACATTACTATTATTTTGACACACAATTTAACAAGTGCATATAATATCAAAAAGATCCACATTCATTCTATAGACCCATAACATGGTAACAAACTCTAGTCTGTAGACTTACAAATCCAGTTTAACAGGTTTCCTAACAGATCTTCGTAAAGCAGGTGCTGCTAAGGTGAGATCATTTGATTGTTCGCCTCCACCTGATGGCAGGTCAGTCACTGTGCCTGAAGTAGAGGCGTCTGTACCTCGTACATCATCAGAACCAGTCTCTGGGAAAAGTTCTTTTGTTTTCAGAAGAACTCCTAAGAATGTTTCCATCCTCAGTCCTCACTTCATACGACCTCGGTCCAACTTCCTGGAGAACAGTTGCCTTTCTGTTCCATGCATCCTGATCTTGAATCCTCACAACATCATCTTTTGCAAGTGGTGATAATAATGCTTCTGTTTCCTTTTCAAATCGTCCTCTTTTGCTCGTATCTCTCTGCTCTCTTTGATTTCTGCGTGGCAGGGCAAGGTCGTACGTAACTTACGATTCATCAACAGTTCTGCTGGAGATAGACCACACTCAAGGGGAGCAGACCTGTAGCTCATCAGAGCTAGATATGGATCTGATTTGCTTCTTCAGAAGCTGCTTGACGATATGCACTCCCTTTTCTGCTTTCCCATTGGCTGCTGCGTGCTGAGGACTGGAAGTCACCTGCTGAAAGCCATAGTGGATTGAGAACTGCTGCCATTCTCTGCAGTTATAACAAGGACCATTGTCACTAACTACAGTCTCCGGTATCCCATGTCTGGCGAAGATGGATTTGACATGTGTTATGACGTCGGTTGCGGTTGTGCTTGTGAGCAAAGCGATTTCAGGGTAGTTGGAGTAGTAATCAATCACCAACAAATAGTCTTTGCCATTGTAATGGAACAAATCTGTTCTCACTTTCTTCCAAGGGGCAGTAGGAAGATCTGGAATCAGCAGAGGCTCCCTTGCCTGCTTGCTCTGATGCTTTTGACAAGTTTCACATTTTCCAATCATGATTTCAATGTCTTGGTTGATGCCCGGCCAGGATACTGCGTCCCTGGCTCGTCTCTTGCACTATTCGACTCCCAAATGTCCTTCGTGTGTTCTCTGCAGAATGTCTCTTCTCATGCTATGAGGAATCAGGATCCTTTCGTCTCTCAGCAATAGTCCATTTGCTACACTGAGCTCTGATCTGATGTGGTAATACTTTGGACACGACCCTCTTGGCCAGCCAGTCTGCATGTGTGACTTCACTGTCTGTAGTTCTCTGTCTTTCACTGTCTCTTCACTTATTTGTTTAGACTTAGAATCAGACACTGGGTTAGGGTTAGGGTTAGGGTTAGGGTTAGGGTTAGGGTTAGGGTTAGGGTTAGGGTTAGGGTTAGGGCGTACACGCTCCTCAACCTCTTTTTCAGTCGAACTCGTGACACTCAGCTCTGGCGCTCTTGATAGTGCATCTGCTAACACTAAGGTGTACACATCAAATCAAAATCATACCTCTGTAGTTTCATGATGAGGCGCTGAATCCTTGGCGACATGTCATTCAAGTTCTTTTTGATGATGGACACCAGGGGGCGATGTTCTGTCTCAACTGTGAAGGAAGGAAGGCCATAAACATAACAGTGAAATATCTCCAGTCCATAAGCCAACCCAAGACACTCCTTCTCGATCTGAGCATATCTGGTCTCGGTCTTAGTCTTGGACCTGGAAGCGTATGCCACTGGTCTCGGTCTTAGTCTTGGACCTGGAGGCGTATGCCACTGGTCTCGGTCTTAGTCTTGGACCTGGAGGCGTATGCCACTGGTCTCGGTCTTAGTCTTGGACCTGGAGGCGTATGCCACTGGTCTCGGTCTTAGTCTTGGACCTGGAGGCGTATGCCACTGGTCTCGGTCTTAGTCTTGGACCTGGAAGCGTATGCCACTGGTCTCGGTCTTAGTCTTGGACCTGGAAGCGTATGCCACTGGTCTCGGTCTTAGTTTTGGACCTGGAAGCGTATGCCACTGGTCTCGGTCTTAGTCTTGGACCTGGAAGCGTATGCCACTGGTCTCGGTCTTAGTCTTGGACCTGGAAGCGTATGCCACTGGTCTCGGTCTTAGTCTTGGACCTGGAAGCGTATGCCACTGGTCTCGGTCTTAGTCTTGGACCTGGAAGCGTATGCCACTGGTCTCGGTCTTAGTCTTGGACCTGGAAGCGTATGCCACTGGTCTCGGTCTTAGTCTTGGACCTGGAAGCGTATGCCACTGGTCTCGGTCTTAGTCTTGGACCTGGAAGCGTATGCCACTGGTCTCGGTCTTAGTCTTGGGCCTGGAAGCGTATGCCACTGGTCTCGGTCTTAGTCTTGGACCTGGAAGCGTATGCCACTGGTCTCGGTCTTAGTCTTGGACCTGGAAGCGTATGCCACTGGTCTCGGTCTTAGTCTTGGACCTGGAAGCGTATGCCACTGGCTTCCAGTGCTCTTCTTCTGCTTGCAACAAGACGGCTCCGAGTCCATCTTTTGATGCATCTGTCGAGATCTTGAGTCTCTTTGTTGGATGCTAATAAGCTAGCCCTGGAGCAGTTGTGAGTTGTTCCTCATGTTTTCCACTCGCGCTCATGTCTGCTTGTCCACTTGAACTCTGTAGAGTCATGAAGTAGCTCTCTCAAGGCTGATGTCTAACTGACAGATTGGGAATAAACTTTCCAACGAAGTTGATCATCCCATGATCCTTAGAACACCTTTCTTGTCTGTGGGGCGTGGCATGCTGAGAATAGCTTTAATCTTTCTCTCATCTGGCTCAATGCCCCGAGCAGACAGCTTGTCCCCAAGAAATGTTATTTCCTGTCCACCAAATTGACATTTGACACGATTCAGTTTCAAACCATTTTCACGTATCCTTTGAAGTACTTTCAACAGCCTTTCATTAAGTTCTTGTAGAGTGGAGCCCCAAATGACCACATCATGTACATAACAGCGAACTCCCTCAAGTCCTTCTATTATATTGTCCATTGCACGATGAAAGATCTCCGATGCTGAGATTATTCCCGATGGAATCAAAAACCCGTTCCTCCCAAAAGGAGTGTTGAAGGTGCAGTATTTGGAGCTTTTCTCGTCCCGCTTTATTTGCCAGAATCCTTGAGCTGCATCCAGCTTTGAGAAATATTTGGCTCCTGCCATCTCACTTGCAATCTCCTCACGTTTGACGTTTTGGTTTAAGTCACCAGGGTCCATGCCATGGTTCCATGGTTCCTTGTTTCTGTTCTTTTTGTCCACACACCACAGAGTTCACCCACTCTGTTGGCTCCTCCCCTTTTGTTATGACCTGTAACTGACACATTCCCTCCAGTTCCTTTTTGAGGCGGTCTGAAGTGGTGCTGGAACTCTCCTTGGTGCATGAATCACTGGTGCTGCATCCTCTTTCAGCTGGACTTTGTACGTGTATGGTCGACGTCCCAAGCCTGGTACTGCTGTACAATAGAGCCAGCTGTTTGTGTGCCTGGTGAGACGCTGGTGCTGCAGACCCTCCACTAGCTTTAGCTTCTTGGAAGTAGCTCCACTAAGCAGCGACTCACGGCCCTCAGGTACGACGGTGAACAGTACATGATATTCTTTGTTCTTCACCGTCACCTTGAGTCTGCATTGACCTTTGCTTTCAATGGCTTTTCCATTATAGTCCTTTAGAAGCACTCTTCATGGCTTTTCTTTCATGGCACGAATTTCTGTCGAGCATATTAAGTTGACCTGTGCCCCCGTATCAATCCTTAGTGCTGCTAATGCTCCATTTACTGGGAGTGACACAATCCACGTGTCTTCACTGTCTGGGCATTTGTCATTTTCCTCCCTTTTATTGGAATCTGAGCATCACATGACACCAAACCCACAAAGAAGGTTTCACTCGGTCGGTTTCTTCAACGAGCCGAACTGATTTGGACTTGCTCTTTGATAAGCGCTGCTTGGCAAGGTGATTTTTTCCCTTGCATTTTGCACACGTCTTTCCGTGAGCAGGGCCCTGCCTGGGCTCATGCTTGCTACCACTGCGCTTGCATGTCACCATGTCTAGGTTTCTGTTCTGTGTCACGTTTCTTTTCATCTTGTTTTTGACGACAGACACATTTGACTCGTTGAACGTCTTTGCGTGCTGCTGGGCTAGCTCTGTAGCATGGCACAATCTCTCCGCCTCCTCTAACGTCAGCTCCGCCTCTCTCAGCAGCCTCTCCCTCGTCCGTTTATCATGAATGCCATACACGACCTGGTCACGGATCATAGAGTCCTTCAGTGTTCCAAACTCGCATGACTGAGCCTTTAGCTTCAAATCCGTGATAAAGCTATCAAAAGTCTCTTCCGGTAGCTGCACACGCGACCGACACACGCATCGCTCATATAGAGTGTTCTTCTGCGGTGAACAATGCGCGTCGACCTTTTCAATCACTTTATCGTACCTTTGTTTATCATCAGCATGTTCAAATTCAAACGTGCTGAAGACTTCTCCGGCTTGGACCAGCTACGGTAAGTAGTAACTTCGGTTCCAATCCCAAAGCGGCAAGGTACGGCTCCAACTGCTGCTTAAAAGATCGACAGTTGCCGTCCACATTAGCCGCAAGTTTCAGTCCCTCCGGTGGCCTCAAGGTCTCCATCTTGAATAAAGATACTTGCTCGAGTTGGTTTTCACTCCTGGTACCGAGTGTTGTTCATCTTAAATCATCAGGAGACTTCTTAATGAACAAATGAGCTCGTGCTGAAACTTTAACGTCGCAGTCGCGAATAAACAACCCCCGTGCTCCTATCTGTGATCCTGCCGTGCCCCCTACTGGTCACATAGCATATCACCATTACATATCAAGACGCCTTCGGGACACAGTAAATAAGGGGAGATATGCTCTAAACTGGTGTGATCCCACTAGATGATCTAATATCATCATCTACCTTTAGAACTGATTATTTTTGTTTTGTATTGACTTATTTCACTTCATGCATGTTGTTATTTATTTCTGTTATTTCCATATTTTAATTCTTAACTTTGTTTGATTTTTCTTTCTCCCCCCTTTTCTTTTCTTTTAGAGTGGAACGAGTGGATGGTGCGGGATTACAGAGTTGGGTTTTTGAGTGAGGACAGTATGGAGTTATACGAAGCAACATTATTTTGGATGGTTGTGTATATTTCTTTGTATTCACAAATATATAAAAAAACAGAGTGCTTGTTATTGTTTATGTTCTGTAACAAAAAATCAATAAAAATCTATGTACAAATGCAATCATCATGCAGGACCAAAGATAATCAATACAAAATCAAACACAAGTTATGGCATTTGTTCGAAACTCTTTTGTCAGAACAACCAACACATGTGGGCTGTTAAGAACACGTGTGACAGATGCAGCATCTTACGAAAACAAACAGATGCGGAGACAGATGCTGAGACAGATGTTGAGACAGATGTTGAGACAGATGCTGAGACAGATGTTGAGACAGATGCTGAGACAGATGTTGAGACAGATGCTGAGACAGATGCTGAAACAGATGCTGAGACAGATGCTGAGACAGATGCTGAGACAGATGCTGAGACAGATGCTGAGACAGATGCTGAGACAGATGCTGAGACAGATGCTGAGACAGATGCTGAGACAGATGCTGAGACAGATGCTGAGACAGATGCTGAGACAGATGCTGAGACAGATGCTGAGACAGATGCTGGTGTTTGAGCTGAAGCAGGGAAGCAAGTGCCACAGAGACAGAGAGCCGGAGGACATGGAAGAGAAAGCCTTCAGAGCAGGAAGACGAGGCAGGGTGAGAGACAGACAGAAGTTCTGGATGTTGGGAAAGAAATATCCTGCTTAATTTGTGTGTGTTTATTTTAATGTAAGATTGCCTTAAAAACATAAGATAATAACTTCAGATAATTTGCTATCTTTGTCCCTGGTTAGGCCTTAGAATACAGTGAAAATACATTTAATAAATAAATAACATGAATAAATAAATATAGTGAGGCAATGTAGACGTGTGTGTGTGTCACGCACGCAGTTTATATGCTGTGTCCATGTTTATTTACATATATTTGCTTCGTCTTTAATGGTAATAGTTAGTATTATTATATTTCAGTCAGTATCTTAACTCAAAAAAGAAATAAAGAAATAAAATAAAACAGAACAATGACTGAAAGGGAAACACTTATTAAAGCCAAAACCTGATTACAACTTGATTACGATTAAAAGCACCAAACGTACGGCATGAGCAACAATCAGCAAGATGATATACTTTTTATCTCAATTAATTCATTTTACTTATATTCACATTTCTTGAGTAGATTTTGCTCCAATCAATCAGTATAATGTAAAAAACAAACAAAAACAACAAACTGGGAAACAGACAGAGTTGAGATGTTGTTTAGTTTTAGTACTGCATAGTACTAAATAGTACTTGTCCTTAACGGCCCACGTTAGATTGAAACATCGTTGAGCAACCGGAGCGCATTTATTCAGCGTCTTCAAACTTCCCGTCCACATTCTCCTTTGTGGGTGCGTAGTTGGGAGCCGGGGGAACTTCTTCAGAAGTCCCAGTTGGCTCTACTTGACAAGGAGCTTTCACCAGACCTTCATCAGGTGCTGCATTCACACGAGCCTCTGCAGCGTCGTCGTATAAATCCTCAGTCTCTGCTTCCTTGTCACTCTTGGAAATTGTTGCAGGATCTTGGTGACCTTCTTTAGTGACCCAGCAGGGGGAGCAAGCGTGTAGAAGGTGAAGTGGGTTTGATTTGTCCGAGCACTGTAAAAGGTTTAAAGCCCACAGAGTGTATGTAACAAGCCCAAATACGATTCCATGACTTATCAGCACAACAGAGCAGCGGAGGCACCTGAGCCCGAGTATTAATACATGCAGTAACATCTGATGAGGACCTGCTGGGACCTGCTGGGGCCTCCAGACCTGCTACAGAGTGTGTATGTTAACACAAACACTTCTCTTGTCCTGGGCAGTGACTGTAGCTGGAGGAGAGCGTCCCTCCAGGAAAATGAAGGGTCCAGCATGTCCCAGGGCAGGCTCAGAGGGAGCTCGCCCAAAGACTCCATTTCACCGACATTATTAATGACGTTAGAATCAAGAAAGCAACTCGCATGGATTTAACACTTTGATTTGAAGAAGAATTAAAGCCGCAGGCGGCGTTGTAGGCCCTCGCCGGCCGACGCACGCCGCTTTTGTCCTGAGTGCTTAGATTTGAGCTGCATGAGTCGCCACACTTCAGTCTTTAACTGTAATGGGACATTTTGACCATCGTCATGGCAACAGCGTAAAAAATGCAGCCCGGGTGTCATTGACCTTTTTAACCGGCATGTGTGTGAGAATGTATGTGGCTAATTTGGGACGTTTCCATGCTAATCACGTATTGATTACAAGATCCTCATTCAAGGCCACCCATAATCTGCCCCCTCCTTCACATCAACAGCCCCGCCCGGTCTCTCAGGTCTGCCACCTCCATCAACCTCCTTCTGTCCTCCGTGGGGTGAGCCGTGGGGTGAGCTGTCGGGTGAACCGTGGGGTGAGCCGTGGGGTGAGCCGTGGGGTGAGCCGTGGGGTGAGCCGTGGGGTGAACCGTGGGCTGAGCCGTGGGGTAAGCCGTGGGGTGAGCCGTGGGGTGAGCCGTGGGGTGAGCCGTGGGGTGAGCCGTGGGGTGAACCGTGGGCTGAGCCGTGGGGTAAGCCGTGGGGTGAGCCGTGGGGTGAGCCGTGGGGTGAGCCGTGGGGTGAACCGTGGGGTGAGCCGTCGGGTGAACCGTGGGGTGAACCGTGGGGTGAGCTGTGGGGTGAGCTGTGGGGTTATATACGTGCAGGTTATATACGTGTAGGTTATATAAGTGCAGGTTATATACGTGTAGGTTATATAAGTGCAGGTTATATACGTGCAGGTTATATACGTGCAGGTTATATACGTGTAGGTTATATAAGTGCAGGTTATATACGTGCAGGTTATATACGTGTAGGTTATATAAGTGCAGGTTATATACGTGCAGGTTATATACGTGTAGGTTATATAAGTGCAGGTTATATACGTGCAGGTTATATACGTGCAGGTTATATACGTGTAGGTTATATAAGTGCAGGTTATATACGTGCAGGTTATATACGTGTAGGTTATATAAGTGCAGGTTATATACGTGCAGGTTATATACGTGTAGGTTATATACGTGTAGGTTATATACGTGCAGGTTATATACGTGCAGGTTATATACGTGTAGGTTATATACGTGCAGGTTATATACGTGCAGGTTATATACGTGCAGGTTATATACGTGTAGGTTATATACGTGTAGGTTATATACGTGTAGGTTATATACGTGCAGGTTATATACGTGCAGGTTATATACGTGTAGGTTATATACGTGCAGGTTATATACGTGCAGGTTATATACGTGCAGGTTATATACGTGCAGGTTATATACGTGCAGGTTATATAAGTGTAGGTTATATACGTGCAGGTTATATACGTGCAAGTTATATACGTGCAGGTTATATACGTGCAGGTTATATACGTGCAGGTTATATACGTGTAGGTTATATACGTGTAGGTTATATACATGCAGGTTATATACGTGTAGGTTATATACGTGCAGGTTATATACGTGCAGGTTATATACATGCAGGTTATATACGTGCAGGTTATATACGTGCAGGTTATATAAGTGTAGGTTATATACGTGCAGGTTATATACGTGCAGGTTATATACGTGCAGGTTATATACGTGCAGGTTATATACGTGTAGGTTATATACATGCAGGTTATATACGTGCAGGTTATATACGTGCAGGTTATATACGTGCAGGTTATATACGTGCAGGTTATATACGTGCAGGTTATATACGTGCAGGTTATATACGTGCAGGTTATATACGTGCAGGTTATATACGTGTAGGTTATATACGTGCAGGTTATATACGTGCAGGTTATATACGTGCAGGTTATATACGTGTAGGTTATATACGTGCAGGTTATATACGTGCAGGTTATATACGTGCAGGTTATATACGTGCAGGTTATATACGTGTAGGTTATATACGAGCAGGTTATATACGTGCAGGTTAGATACGTGCAGTCCATTTGTTATGTTTGCCATGCGTAGCTCGGGCTTCAACCAACAAAAACATCTTGAGCAGTTGTAAAATAGTTTGAATTACCTACATTTTTTAAGAGAATTCAAATACAGGTTTTTTTATTTATTTGTTATTGCGCTCTTTTAACAATTTTTAACCCATAACCCTCCCTGAGCTGCCACCTTATTGTGGTGGAGGGGTTTGCGTGTCCCGATGATCCTAGGAGCTCAGTTGTCCGGGGCTATATGCCCCTGGTAGGGTCACCCATGGCAAACAGGTCCTAGTGGAGGGACCAGACAAAGGGTGGCTCGAAAAACCCCAAATGATGAATAAAATAATTGGTCCTGGGCTTCCCTTGCCCGGACGCGGGTCACCGGGGCCCCCTCCTGGAGCCAGGCCTGGGGGTGGGGCACGATGGCGAGCGCCTGGTGGCCGGGTCTTCACCCATGGAGCCCGGTCGGGCATAGCCCGAAGAAGCTACGTGGGACCTTCCTCCCGTGGGCTCACCACCCATAGGAGGGACCAGAGGGGTCGGGTGCAATGTGAGCTGGGCGGCAGCCGAAGGCGGGGACCTTGGCGGTCCGACCCTCGGCTCCAGAAACTAGCTCTAGGGAGACGTGGAATGTCACCTCTCTGGCGGGGAAGGAGCCTGAGCTGGTGTGCGAGGTTGAGAAGTTCCGACTGGATATAGTTGGCCTCACCTCGACACACAGCAAGGGCTCCGGAACCACCCTTCTTGAGAAGGGTTGGACTCTCTTCCACTCTGGAGTTGCCACTGGTGAGAGGCGCCAGGCAGGGGTGGCAATACTTATTGCCCCCCGGCTCAGTGCCTGTATGTTGGAGTTTACTCCAATAAACGAGAGGGTAGCCTCCCTCCGCCTTCGGGTGGGGGGACGGAACCTGACTGTTGTTTGTGCCCATGGTCCAAACAGCAGTTCAGAGTATCCACCCTTTTTCGAGTCCCTGGAGGGGGTACTGGAGAGTGCTCCTTCTGGGGATTCCCTCGTTCTGTTGGGGGACTTCAACGCCCATGTTGGTAATGACAGTGAGACCTGGAGGGGTGTGATTGGGAGGAATGGCCCCCCTGATCGGAATCCGAGTGGTGTTTTGTTATTGGACTTCTGTGCTCGTCACAGATTGTCCATAACAAACACCATGTTCAAGCATAAGGGTGTCCATATGTGCACTTGGCACCAGGACACCCTAGGCCGCAGTTTGATGATCGACTTTGTAGTCGTCTCACCGGACTTGTGGACGCATATCTTGGACACTCGGGTGAAGAGAGGGGCGGAGCTGTCTCTCCGCCCCTCCGCCAACTATGTCCGGAGTTGACCATCACCTGGTGGTGAATCAACTCCGATGGTGGGGGAGGATGCCGGACAGACCTGGCAGGCCCAAACGTATTGTGAGGGTCTGTTGGGAACGTCTGGCAGAATCTCCTGTCAGAAGGAGTTTTAACTCCCACCTCCGGGAGAACTTCGACCATGTACCGGGGGAGGCAGGGGACATTGAGTCCGAGTGGACCATGTTTTGTGCCTCCATTGTTGAAGCGGCCGATCGGTGCTGTGGCCGTAAGGTGGTCGGTGCCTGTCGTGGCGGCAATCCCAAGACCTCTTGGTGGACACCGGTGGTGAGGGATGCCGTCAAGCTGAAGAAGGAGTCCTATCAGGCCCTTTTGGCCTGTAGGACTCCGGAGGCAGCTGACAGGTACCGACAAACCAAGCGGAGTGCAGCTACTGTGGTTGCTGAGGCGAAAACCCGGGCATGGGAGGAGTTCGGTGAGGCCATGGAAAACGACTTCCGGACGGCTTCGAAGAGGTTCTGGACCAACATCCGGCGTCTCAGGAGGGGGAAGCAGTGCACGGTTGTAACGAACAGGCTGTTCGTTCCGGGCCACTTACCTGCTCTTGTGTCCAGGGCGGGAGCGTTTGGCCAAAGGACTTCCCCGGGGAACAGACGCTGCTCAAAAGAGTTCCGGGTCAAACCAAGGGGGAAACTAGATGGGGGTGGCTGGGTGGTAATGGGATTGCCCAATTTAGAACAGGTGCTTAAATACTGGCAGACACCCGGCGTGTGGGGTTCGGCCGGAGGAGCGAGGACCCAGCGTCTGCGACGAATGCACCTGTTTGGGCGCTGGGGATGTGGTGAGGTCACGCCTTGGAGGAAATAAAGAGTGACGTGGACCATCTGAGGACTTTCTCTGCTCTTTTGTTTGTCTACTCGCCACCCACCGCTCATGCCGTCTTGCTAACAATTGGTGTCAGAAGTGGGATCGCGAGGGTATGAGAGCGCAATGAACACGAGAGGCGGCAAGAAGACGGAGGGGCCCGAGGAGGCGCTTGCGGTGACGTCGGGCCCGGGGGCGGAGACGAGCAGCCCTGACAGTAAATTGGAGGAGCTGACAGCGCTGGTTAAAACCCTGATTGAAAGCCAGAATGCGGAAGTCAAAAGAATGGACAAGGTGGTGTCTCTGCAGGAGCAACGGTGGGAGGCGTTGAAGGACGACGTTCAGCAGATCCAGCAGCAGGTTCGGCGGTCAGGGCGCGCCGAGAGAAGGGTGCGCATGGATGAAGATGAGGAGGACGGAGTGGCAGAGGAGCCTAGCGGCGGTGGGGGCTATGGCGGCCGACGGCAAAGGGAGCCCAAACTGCCGGTGCTGATGCCAGAGGATGATATTGAACATTTCCTCATCATGTTTGAACGGATGGCCCAAGTGTGTCGCTGGCCAGAAGAAGAGTGGGCAGTCCGCCTGGTGCCCCTGCTAACTGGGAAGGCACGTAGCGCCTTTGTAGGGATGGACAGGCATGACTCAGAGGATTATGACAAGGTGAAAGACGCTATCCTGTCCAAGTATGAAATAACAGCCGAGACCTATCGGAGACGCTTCAGGTCGCTGACAATTGAGCCGGATGAGACCCCGCGGGAGCTGTATGTGCGGTTGAAGGACTTGTTAACCCGGTGGCTCCAGCCGGGGGGGGGCGAGAGTGGGAGACATGATGGAGAAGCTCGTTATGGAGCAGTTTCTCCGCATGGTGAACCCCGAGCTCGAGGTATGGATCCGGGAGCGGGATCCGGCCACCGCGGATGGAGCAGCGCGTCTGGCGGAGGCTTTCCTGTCCGCACGGAGAGGGTCCACAACAGGCTACTTTGGACGGGAGCCGCGCAGCACCCAGCCAAGTCAGTCCTTTGGGGGTGATAGGTGTGGTCTGGGAAAAGGGGTTAGTACGGGTGAGTCATCACCATATGACCAGTTTCGTTCAAACCCCGCTAAGACACCCGGGGATAGAAACCAGACTCGGGACGTCAGATGTTATAACTGTGATAACTTAGGCCACATACAGCGGTTTTGTCCCATCTTAAAATCCAAACCCTCGTTAATGTGTGCAGTACCAAGACCAACTGTAGTACCGGCCGTGGCGGGGAGGGGGCGCACAACACCGGTGCTGGTGAATGGGACCAGAGGAGAAGCCCTGTTAGACTCGGGCTGTTTTCAGTCAGTGGTTCTTGCTAGGTTGGTCCCAGGGGAGAGGCGCTCGGGAGGCCAGATGCCCCTCACCTGTATTCATGGAGATGAGCACCTGTACCCAACCGCTGAGGTGTATTTGACCGTAGGGGGACAAACATACTTGTTGCAGGTAGCCCTAGCCGACAAATTACCATATGATGTTATACTGGGAAAGGATGTTCCAACCTTAATTGACCTCATATTCCAGAGTAGCACCGGGCGACAGAACGGTGAGGGTGTCTCGGTCTCGGACACAGCCGCAGGGGGGCGAGGCACCACAGTTAATGTTCTCACCAGGGCTCAAGCGGCTAAGGTGGCGTTTGAAGAGCTTCCCTTTTGGGAGGAGGAGCTGGAGTCCAAACCAGGGAAATCTAGGAAGCCCAAAACCCAGAAAAGGCAGGAGAAGTTCGCACATTCTGTGAGGGAGCACAAGGAGATGGACGAACCCCTCAGGCCCCTTGAATGCGATATCCCGTCGGACCTTGGTCCGCTGCAAAGACAGGACCCCTCTCTCAACTGTTGGTTTGATAAAGTGGGGGATCAGGGGGAAACCAACTGTCTGGAGGAAGCTAGATATGTGATTAATAAGGGGATGTTATATCAAGTTAAGGATCAGCGCGAAGCCCTGGCGTTACCCCACCAATTCCGGCAGCAGGTAATGGAACTGGGTCATTCCATTCCCTGGGCGGGGCACATGGCTTTCCAGAAAACGCTCCTTCGGATTGGACGTCGGTTTGTGTGGCCGGGTATGTATGCCCAGATCTCCGCCTTTTGCAAATCTTGTGAGAAATGTCAACTAACTGCAGGGAAAGGTGTCGCCCCGCCCAGCTGCTGCCGCTGCCAATAATCGGTACCCCATTTGAGAGGGTTGGCATGGACATTGTCGGTCCGCTTGAACGGAGCTCAAGCGGGAAGCGATTCATTTTAGTGGTTTGTGACTACGCTACCAGATATCCGGAAGCCTTCCCCCTGCGGTCAATTAAAGCCAAACAGATAGCGAATTGTCTGGTGCAGCTATTTTCCAGAGTTGGAGTCGTGAAGGAAGTTCTGACAGACTGTGGTACAAACTTCATGTCCAACTTGTTGAAGCAGGTCTATCAGTTGTTGGGGATTAAGGGGATTAGGACCACACCGTATCATCCCCAAACGGACGGGTTGGTAGAGCGCTATAACCAGACCCTGAAGCATATGCTGCGCAAGTTTGTCTCCCGCACAGGCGCTGACTGGGACCAGTGGCTGCCGTATCTGCTGTTTGCCTACCGGGAGGTCCCCCAATCATCTACCGGATTCTCGCCTTTTGAACTGCTGTACGGCCGCCAGGTGCGGGGACCCCTGGATCTCCTGAGGGACTACTGGGAGCGAACGGAGACTGAGGGTGACAACATCATAGCCTACGTCATTAAGATGAGGGAGCGGTTGGAGGCTATGGTGGCCCTGGCTGAGGAGAACCTGAAAGAGGTGCAGCAGCATCAAAAAACCTGGTACGACCAGAAGGCTAAAAATAGGATCTTCAGTCCGGGCCAGAAGGTACTGTTACTGTTGCCGACAAGTGAGAACAAACTGCTTGCTAAGTGGCACGGGCCGTATGACGTTACTAGACAGGTTGGGAAAGTAACGTATGAACTCCGTATGCCAGAGAGAAGAAAGAAACATCAGGTTTTTCATGTGAACCTGCTGAAGGAGTTTCATGTCCAGGCCGAGCCGGCGCCGCAGTTATTAGTCAGAGCGGTGCGGGATGAAGAGGTTACTGAGAAGTATTTCCCGACCAGTGCCGAGGAGGTGGCTGTGGTTGACCTCTCCCACCTCTCCCCCTCTCAGCAGGAATCGATTAAGCCATTGCTGGACCCCGCTCTTTTCAAGGAAACCCCGGGTTTCACTTCGTTGGTCCAGCATACGATACGGCTGAAGAGGGATGCCCCCGTTCGTCGGCAGAGTTACCGGATACCAGAGCGGTTGGTGCCGGTATTACGGACAGAAATCCAGCTGATGCTGGAACTGGGAGTCATTGAGGAGTCCAGTAGCGAGTGGTGTAGTCCTATCGTACTGGTCCCTAAGAAGGATGGCTCGTTGCGGTTTTGCATTGATTTCAGGTACCTGAATGCGGTTTCCAACTTTGATCCATATCCAATGCCACGTATTGACGATTTGCTGGAGAGAGTGGGAGGAGCGGTTTACATCACCACCTTGGACCTCAGCAAGGGTTATTGGCAACTGGCGCTGGCCCCGGAAGCAAGGGAGCTGTCAGCATTCAAGACACCATTTGGTATGTACCAATTCAAAGTCATGCCATTTGGTCTGCAGGGGGCACCGGCAACCTTCCAGCGCCTCATGGACCACCTTCTGCGAGATGTGTCTGATTTCTCGGCGGCCTATCTGGACGATGTGGTGGTGTACAGTAACTCCTGGGAACAACACCTGCACCACCTCCAGGAGGTTTTGCAGAGGATCAGGATGGCTGGTCTCACCATCAACCCCCGGAAGTGTGCGGTGGCCCATCGGGAAGTACGGTACCTTGGCTTTACCATCGGCTTTGGGAGGATCAAGCCACAGGTGGACAAGATGGAGGCCATTCGTTCATTCCCGGTCCCCACCACGAAAAAGGGGGTGAGAGGGTTTATTGGCCTGATTGGGTGGTACCGGAAGTTTGTGCCTAACTTTTCCGAAAGGGCGGTGGTGTTGACGGATTTGACCAGGAAGGCAGCTCCCAGTAGGGTGCGTTGGACTGAGGAGTGCGAGCGGGCCTTCCACGACCTGAAGGGGGCTATCTGTACGGGGCCGGTCCTGCGCAGTCCAGACTTCAGCCAGCCCTTTATCCTTCAGACGGACGCCTCTCGGAGTGGGCTGGGGGCCGTCCTGATCCAGGTGAAGGAGGGGGAGCGGAGACCGGTTGTCTTCCCCAGTCGGAGGCTGCTGGACCGTGAAACGAGGTACTCAACGGTTGAAAAGGAATGTTTGGCCGTAAAATGGGCCGTTGATGCTCTCAGGTACTACCTGCTTGGACGTCACTTCGAGTTGGAGACGGATCACCGCGCTCTGCAGTGGCTGCATAGGATGAAGGACGCTAACAACCGCATCACGGGATGGTACCTGTCCCTGCAGCCATATGACTTTGAGGTCCGGTACCGGCCGGGCAGGTTGAATGTGGTTGCGGACTGTCTCTCCAGAGGCTCGGAGGAGGGGGCCTTTGCCTTGGAGAGGGAGAGGGAAATGTAACGAACAGGCTGTTCGTTCCGGGCCACTTACCTGCTCTTGTGTCCAGGGCGGGAGCGTTTGGCCAAAGGACTTCCCCGGGGAACAGACGCTGCTCAAAAGAGTTCCGGGTCAAACCAAGGGGGAAACTAGATGGGGGTGGCTGGGTGGTAATGGGATTGCCCAATTTAGAACAGGTGCTTAAATACTGGCAGACACCCGGCGTGTGGGGTTCGGCCGGAGGAGCGAGGACCCAGCGTCTGCGACGAATGCACCTGTTTGGGCGCTGGGGATGTGGTGAGGTCACGCCTTGGAGGAAATAAAGAGTGACGTGGACCATCTGAGGACTTTCTCTGCTCTTTTGTTTGTCTACTCGCCACCCACCGCTCATGCCGTCTTGCTAACATGCCGTCTTGGTGGACACCGGTCGTGAGGGATGCCGTCAAGCTGAAGAAGGAGTCCTATCAGGCCCTTTTGGCCTGTAGGACTCCGGAGGCAGCTGACAGGTACCGACAAACCAAGCGGAGTGCAGCTACTGTGGTTGCTGAGGCGAAAACCCGGGCATGGGAGGAGTTCGGTGAGGCCATGGAAAACGACTTCCGGACGGCTTCGAAGAGGTTCTGGACCAACATCTGGCGTCTCAGGAGGGGGAAGCAGTGCACGGTCAACACTGTGTATGGTGGGGATGGTGCGCTGCTGACCTCGACTCGAGACGTCGTAGATTGGTGGAGGGACTACTTCGAAGACCTCCTCAATCCCACCGACATGCCTTCCAGTGAGGAAGCAGGGCCTGGGGACTCGGGGGTGAGCTCCTCTATCTTTAGGGCCGAGGTTGCCGAGGTAGTTAAAAAGCTCCTCGGTGGCAAGGCCCCGGGGGTGGATGAGATCCGCCCGGAGTCCCTTAAGGCTCTGGATGTTGTAGGGCTTTCATGGTTGACACAACTCTGCAACATTGCATGGACATCGGGGGCAGTGCCTCTGGATTTGCAGACCGGGGTGGTGGTCCCTCTTTATAAGAAGGGGGACCGGAGGGTGTGTTCCAACTACAGAGGGATCACACTCCTCAGCCTCCCTGGTAAGGTCTATTCAGGGGTACTGGAGAGAAGGGTCTGCCGGATAGTCGAACCTCGGATTCAGGAGGAGCAATGTGGTTTTCGTCCTGGCCGTGGAACTGTGGACCAGCTCTACACCCTCGGCAGGGTCCTTGAGGGTGCATGGGAGCGTGCCCAACCAGTCCACATGTGTTTTGTGGATTTGGAGAAGGCATTCGACCGTGTCCCTCGGGGAGTCCTGTGGGGGGTGCTCCGGGAGTATGGGGTGTCGGACCCCCTCATACGGGGTGCCCGCTCCCTATATGACCGGTGCCAGAGCTTGGTCCGCAAATTGCTGGCAATAAGTCGGACCTATTTCCAGTGCGGGTTGGACTCCGCCAGGGCTGCCCTTTGTCACCGATTCTGTTCGTAACTTACGGACAGAATTTCTAGGTGCAGCCAAGGCGTTAAGGGGGTTCGGTTTGGTGACCTTAGCATTGGGTCGCTGCTTTTTGCAGACGATGTGATCCTGTTGGCTTCATCAGGCCGTGCCCTCCAGCTCTCACTGGATCGGTTTGCAGCCGCATGTGAAGCGGCCGGGATGAGAATCAGCACCTCCAAATCCGAGGCCATGGTTCTCAGTCGGAAAAGGGTGGAGTGCGCCCTCCAGGTCGGGGAGGAGATCCTGCCCCAAGTGGAGGAGTTGAAGTACCTCGGGGTCTTGTTCACGAGTGAGGGAAAAATGGAGCGAGAGATCTACAGACGGATCGGTGCAGCGTCTGCAGTGATGCGGACTCTGCACAGATCCGTCATGGTGAAGAGAGAGCTGAGCCGAAAGGCGAAGCTCTCGATTTACTGGTCGATCTTCGTTCCTACCCTCACCTATGGTCACGAGCTTTGGGTAGTGACCGAAAGAACGAGATCCCGGGTACAAGCGGCTGAAATGAGCTTCCTCCGTAGGGTGGCTGGGCTCTCCCTTAGAGATCGGGTGAGAAGCTCAGTCATCCGGGAGGAGCTCGGAGTAGAGCCGCTGCTCCTCCGCGTTGAGAGGAGCCAGATGAGGTGGCTCGGGCATCTATTCAGGATGCCCCCTGAACGCCTCCCTGGTGAGGTGTTCAGGGCACGTCCCACCGGGAGGAGACCACGGGGAAGACCCAGGACACGCTGGAGAGACTATGTCTCTTGGCTGGCCTGGGAACGCCTCGGGATACCCCCGGAAGAGCTAGAAGAAGTGACCGGGGAGAGGGAAGTCTGGGCTTCCCTGCTTAGGTTGCTGCCCCCGCGACCCGGCCCCGGATAAGCGGAAGAAAATGGATGGATGGATGGATGGATATTGATAAATACTTACGAGATTTTTAAACAGCAATTTCTCCTGAAAAAAGGGGGCAAATAATTAGCAAATGAGGGGCATTGTCTGCCACATGAGACCTGCTAAGCTCGCCGGCTGAACTCCCACGAGCCTCGAAGCGACTCGCTGAATCAAGGATGCTACTACACCTACTACTGTACTACAAATACTGCTACGACACCTACTACTGTACTACAAATACTGCTACTACACCTACTACTGTACTACAAATACTGCGACCACACCTACTACTGTACTACAAATACTGCGACCACACCTACTACTGTACTACAAATACTGCTACGACACCTACTACTGTACTACAAATACTGCTACTACACCTATTACTGTACTACAAATACTGCTACTACACATACTACTATGCAACAAATACTGCTACTACACCTACTACTGTACTACAAATACTGCTACTACACCTACTACTGTACTACAAATACTGCTACGACACCTACTACTGAACTACAAATACTGCTACGACACCTACTACTGAACTACAAATACTGCTACGACACCTACTACTGAACTACAAATACTGCTACTACTGTAATTCCGGCTTATCCTGGGAGGGATTGCCACAGTTACTATTTAATAACATTTATTGTGCTCCATTTCTGGTGAGGTGTTAAATATAATAAACAACAATATTTTTTGTTATTAATATTCTCTGCGTGCCGGTTGTGACACGCGTGTCTTAGGTTCCCGAGCCCTGATCTACAGCTTGGCTGACTGGTCTCTCTGACCTCGTCTCCAAAACGTCTAACCTTCACTGTCCCTCTTATTGTCTCATTTTTAATCCTGTCCAACCTGGTCCCTCCCAAGGAGAACCTCAGCATCTTCATCTCCTCCACTTCTAGCTCCGCCTCCTGTCTTTAGCTCAGAGCCACTATCTCTAAGCCGTCCATCATGTCTGTCCTCACCACTGTCTCTAAGCCGTCCATCATGGCTGTCCTCACCACTGTCTCTAAGCCGTCCATCATGTCTGTCCTCACCACTGTCTCTAAGTAAGTCGTCCATCATGGCTGTCCTCACCACTGTCTCTAAGCCGTCCATCATGGCTGTCCTCACCACTGTCTCTAAGCCGTCCATCATGGCTGTCCTCACCACTGTCTCTAAGCCGTCCATCATGGCTGTCCTCACCACTGTCTCTAAGCCGTCCATCATGGCTGTCCTCACCACTGTCTCTAAGCCGTCCATCATGGCTGTCCTCACCACTGTCTCTAAGCCGTCCATCATGTCTGTCCTCACCACTGTCTCTAAGTCGTCCATCACGGCTGTCCTCACCACTGTCTCTAAGCCGTCCATCATGGCTGTCCTCACCACTGTCTCTAAGCCGTCCATCATGTCTGTCCTCACCACTGTCTCTAAGTCGTCCATCATGTCTGTCCTCACCACTGTCTCTAAGCCGTCCATCATGGCTGTCCTCACCACTGTGATGATGATGATGAATATATTTATTAGATAGAATGTTAGAGTACAAGTACAGTCACACAGTAGCATGTATTACAGTACAAGTACAGTCATACAGTAGCATGTATTACAGTACAAATAACGTCAAACATCCTGTCTAAGAGGAGCATTTCAAAAAAGCCCTTGCGGGCTTGTTTCCGTTGAAAGTCCTTCGTACATAAATCATCCACAAAAAACAATACAAATAAAAATAAATCCAATATTAAATTACACAATTGATGCAACGTAACATTAGAAAGACAAAAATAAAATGTTATTACACCGCCAGTGCAAACTAACAATTAATCTAAAATAAATTACACCACTGATGCGAAATGACAATAAATAACTTACATAAATTACAATAAATTACTAAAGCAATTAATACGTGCAACATAGGTGGACAAAAAAAAGGAGGGGGGGTTTGACCCGGAGAGAGTCGTGATGACTATCTCCGTTTCTGTCCCCCTAAAAGGTGTATTTTTAGGGCCTTTTTGAAGGAGGCCAAAGAGGTGCCTGTTTTGAGGGCAGGAGTCAAACAGTTCCACCCTTAGGGGGCAGTATTGTAGAAAGATGATTTACCCATGTTAGTCCTATAGGAGGGGGTAATCAGGTTGTTGTTTGAGCTCCCTCTAGTGTTGTGGCTGTGGGTGTCACTAAATCTGTGGAGGTGTTCCGTCAGGTATGCAGGGATTGAGGGGACTGAGGGCAGAGCTGCATTGACTATTTTAAATGCCAATCCCATTTTGAGTTGTTTAACCCTGTCTTCTACCCTGAGCCATTTTAGGCTAGCAAAATGTCCAGGAAGAAGGTGGGTCATGGGCCCCAGATTGAGGAGTAGCCGAATCAGTTTGTTTTGGGAGGTTTGGAGCCTGGTTTTCAGGGACATTTTGATGTTTGAATACCAGGAGGTGCTAGCATAGTCAAAGAGGGGCTGAACGAGGCTCCAGCAAGCGTCCAGAGACAAAAGCAGACATTCTGCCTAAAAATCTTGTTCTCTGATTGACTTTTTTGATCACCTTAGTTGCCATACTATCGCCAGACAGGTATTTGTCAAGAACACAGCCCAAATAGGTAATCTCTTCTTTGCTGGAGATTACTGTATTATCGACTGTGACCTTGAAATCATTAACATTTATCTCACGCAGAGAGTGTTTAGACCCAAAAATAATAGATTCGGTTTTACCAAGATGTAGTGACAGTTTGTTATCGGTAAGCCAAGTACGGATTCTGGTGACCTCAGAGCTGAGAGCTTCCTCAACCTGCACTTTGTCCTCTCCCGAAATCAGGAGTGCTGAGTCATCAGCAAACAGGAACAATTTGCAGTTACAGGCAGCATTCATGTCGTTAATGTATAGGAGGAACAGTAACGGTCCTAGAATGCTGCCTTGAGGAACCCCACAGCTCACCGGGAGGGACGAGGACAAGGTTCCGTTTATGTCCACCATTTGTTCTCGTCCCTCAAGGTACGATTTCATCCAGTTTGTTGATGTGCTATCAAAACCACTCATCGACCATCTCGACTGTCTCTAAGCCGTCCATCATGTCTGTCCTCACCACTGTCTCTAAGCCGTCCATCATGGCTGTCCTCACCACTGTCTCTAAGCCGTCCATCATGGCTGTCCTCACCACTGTCTCTAAGCCGTCCATCATGGCTGTCCTCACCACTGTCTCTAAGCCGTCCATCATGATGTCCTCACCACTGTCTCTAAGCCGTCCATCATGGCTGTCCTCACCACTGTCTCTAAGTCGTCCATCATGGCTGTCCTCACCACTGTCTCTAAGCCGTCCATCATGGCTGTCCTCACCACTGTCTCTAAGCCGTCCATCATGGCTGAGGTCACATCCTGTCCTCCTGGTCTCCTGGACACATCAACCGTTTTTCTCCTCATCATAACCTTTCTCACTTATAATTGCTTTTATAATCTTATATTACAACTGGGTTGAAACTGACTCAAACAACACGTCCTCTTCGTCTTCCTCCTCGTCTTCCTCTTTCCTGCATTTTTCCGGCTCAAAGGAGACCGTTCCCGTGAGGCTACGATGAGGCTGCGTTTGACCCGAACAACAAAGGCAGAAACGTTCACCAGATTATTTTGTAGTTTTATAGCAGTTTTATTTATTTTATTTTGTTTAAATTGAAGTTCCTGTCAAAAGGTCGATGCAATAAACACATTTATACTTATTTATTTCTACTTTCATGCATTTAAAAGCTAAAACTGGTCGGTGCTGACTAATACTAGATACTAGTACTAGAAGGTTCACGCCCTTCTGGGTTCTTTTCACGGAGCACGTTTCGTTCCCTTTCTGACTCCCAGCGACAGAATAACTTTGTCTCATCTTGATCCTTGAGAAATTCATCACAGCCAAAAAAGAAAACTATTTCATGCTTTTAAATGCTTTATTTATATAAAAGTGCAGATAGTTAAATATTTGTAATCAATAAGGCAAAATACAATCGGCAAAGAAACTAGCAGACGTCCTCGTTTCCTCAGTAGCTTAGTAGATGTCCAGTCTGTCTCCTCCAAGCCAAGCCTCATCCAGCTCCCCCAGAATTTCCTGGAGGGACAGCTCGGGTAGCGGAGCATGCTGGACGAGGGGGGGCTTTTCAGACTCCCCGCAACTTCCCAGAATCGCCCCTCTCCAAGAATCCTCCAGCTGCATGTTTTGATCCTGTAGTTGTGGACCGGTTTCAGTACCGGCATGCCAGTAGCCTGAGCCAGTGTCTGGGGCAGAAGGGTTGGGGTGCTGTTCTTTTGCCCCTGGGCACATGAGAGCTGCCTGTCGGATGATGAAATCGGAGTTTCTCATCTCCAGGAGAGACTTTTGGAACATGTGGCTTTCTTGCAGTGGCCACAAGCTCATTGAGGGCGGGGTGGAGCCGCGCCCTTGAAGCCTGTGTTTCGGGGGTCCATACATGGAGCCATAGTAGCCATGCACCTTATTGGTGGAGTAGGCTGGAGGACACTGCCCATAGTAGCACGACCTTTCCATCTCCTCTGGCTGAGCGCCCCCCTGTGGTTCCCCCTTGTCGACATCGTGGGCGGGGCTGCCGGACTGCCACGGGCTTTTCTTGGCTCCCTTGCACTTCAGAGTGCGAGCTCTCCTGTTCTGGAACCACACCTGCAGCAGCAAAGGAAGGCGCTCGTTGGAAGCTACTGATGTCCTACAGCTTAGCCATCATGAGATAGAGGAAGGGATTGATCTGATCGATCAGAATGATTGCAGTATCTGCAGTTCTATGCAGGAGACATCTGTAAACATTCATATGATGAGAAACTGCCTTCGGACACAACGAGGGGGCGCCGCAGTCACCCAGCGTCTGTGTGCTGGTGGGAAAAGTGCACTCGAATATATTTATCACGCGATCAGCTTCAAACCTGGAAGTCAGGCGCTTCGGCTTCTGTCCCCAGACACGAGGAGGCGGACTCACTTGGATGCGTGACTCAGGCAAGCCCGTGGCTCGGGACAGACTCTCCCTGAGGCTGATTCCAGGGTACGGATCCGTCTCGAAGGTGCCTCGCAGGAGCTCCACGTGCTCTTTGGAAAAGCTGGTCCTCTTCCTGCGACTCGTGCTGCGAGACGAGGCTCCACTGGAGACCGGAGGTCCGAGTTCATCTGGGAGGAGAGAGGAGGGTCCGTATCAGCAGGATCCAGAACATCTGCTTCGGTTAGATTGTATCAAACTGAAGCTTCACTCATTCATTCACTCATTCATTCGCTCATTTGTTCACTCATTCATTCACTCATTCATTCGCTCATTCATTCACTCATTCATTCACTCATTCATTCACTCATTCATTTGCTCATTCATTCATTCACTCATTCATTCGCTCATTCATTCGCTCATTCATTCACTCATTCATTCACTCATTCATTCACTCATTCATTCGCTCATTCATTCGCTCATTCGTTCACTCATTCATTCACTCATTCATTCGCTCATTCATTCACTCATTCATTCACTCATTCATTTGCTCATTCATTCACTCATTCATTCACTCATTCATTCGCTCATTCATTCACTCATTCATTCGCTCATTCATTCACTCATTCATTCGCTCATTCATTTACTCATTCATTCACTCATTCATTCACTCATCCATTCGCTCATTCATTCGCTCATTCATTCACTCATTCATTCATTCATTCGCTCATTCATTCACTCATTCATTCACTCATTCATTCACTCATCTTCCTCACCGCTTTGTCCGTTACTGGAGCCGATCCCAGCAGTCAGTTCAGAATACACAACAGTATAATTAACCCCTTGTTGCTCTTGTTTGCATATTCCTAAAACTAGAAAAGCACTCAGAGAGCACAGACCTCCCCCAAGCAGCTCGTTCCCCTCCTAACTGGATCTACACCGTCCACACAGTGATCTGGATCAGCACCAGAAGGTTCTAGATGGTTCTGGTATCTTTATACAGCAACATGAAAAGTCAAAGTGAATCAGAGCTGATGTTTATTTTTAACTGATTCTTGAATCCATAAATGGTTTTAATGTTAAAATGTAATATTTGTTCCTGACCTCATTCTGGATCAGAACCAGAAGACGTGTTGAATGACGGTTCATATCGGACCCCTTCATGACTCTGATTCTTGGTGACTGAATTTAATGCAGATTTTACAAGATAGGATTTTTAGAAAAAGCCTCGACTATAAGTAAATGGGAAAATCCAGATTTTCTTTTTTTTTTTTAATCCAGGCAGGAATCCGGATCGCTCTCAAAACTTAATGGATCTAAGTTAGACCGAGACCATCTTCAGACTTATTTTCATCACAATCAATCCAGCAGTTTTTCTGAAATCCTGCTAACAAAGAAACAAATGCCTTCAAAAACAAACCGTCCTCGGCGGAGTTAGTAATAATAATAATAAAAATAATACGATATACAGTCGAGCATGTCATTCAAGAAAATTAGGATTTGTGTTATAAACCATTCATTTATCTGAAAGAATTTAAATCACATAGCTTCTCACTGCCCCCCCGACCGTGCTCCTAATATTGGACCTCGGAGGTTCTTGTACATGCACAGTGTACAAGAACCTCGAATCTGTGTGGCGTGTCCTCTCTGGTACTCTAACAGGCCTCGCATTGCCCCGTGGGGCATTAAAACCACCCCCTCTTCACCCAGGTCTCATTCATCTCTCTCATTTATCATGATTATCATCACAGTTACAGGATCAGGCAAAAACAGAACAATCATGGCTGCAGAGTAAAAGGTTTCACTGCAAAGATTGTTCTGTTCTTAAAAGCTAAGTAAATCAATAATCCCTTTGATTTACTTCATCTCTCTTTTAAAAGGTGAACTTATATTGTAAGTAACATAAAGTTTTTTTTTACCTTTGCTCGAGTCTCTCCACATCGTTCCGGCTTCAGGAGGAGCTGAGAGAGCGTCTTTTATGCTGCTCACCTGAGACGGTGTCCAGCAGGGTGGGAGTTGCTCTCTGTGGATGGGGGGGGGGGGGGGTACCTGCTGGACTCTGACCAGGGGAGCCCAGTTCTCCCCCAATCCACAGCAGAGTGACGGCAAGGTCATGGTGCATAAGACACACTTTAGGGCCGACAGAAGAAAGTCGCTCTATGATTTATGATTTATGATTTAACAGCTAACAAAAGATGATAAAGATGTCAGTGTTATATAAAGTGAAACCTAAGCTGTAATATCTAGAACCAGCAAACTTTCCTTTTTGTCTGATAAGCAAATTCTTTTTTTTATGTTACAGCATTTTTTCCCTTTAGACACTTTTTGTTTTAATGTCATTATTATGAGATTAAAATGTATTAATGAGATCCTGCTAAGTAAATGAATTGCTGGAAAACTACAAGAATGTTAGAGCTGTTTAATTAATTAATAATAAATAGTATAGTTTGATTCAAGAAACTATTTAACAGCTCTTTATAAGTACGGAGGCTGCTTGTTGATTTTTCAGTATTACTGTTGAAGTTCTCATCTCATCCATCCATCATCCATCCATCATCCATCCATCATCCATCACCCATCTTTGACCGCTTCCACAACCCGCACATCTTGTGTCTTCATTTAACTTGAGATTAATTTGTTTTCTCTAAGTAAGGCAGTCCATGTGTTCGCAATCATCTTAGTAAGGATTACTAAAAGTACTATTTTATAAATGTATATTCTTCTAAACATACGTATGTTACAGGGTGTCTACTTTTATGACAGGCTGGTGTTAGCATTGGCTATCGTGCTTATTGATTTGCCAAAATGTTTGATCCGAGATTTGAAAAAAATATCGTTTGTATTTATTTCCAAACTGGAATCAACAAGAGGTAACATTTTCTTGTTGTGTGGACAATATACTTTATGAGGATGAAGCAATTTTATCCTCAACAGTATTTATTTTTTGTATTTTATTTACTTTTATCAGCGCTTTAAAATGTTTGCGGGACGGAATCAACCTGGAGGCCTTGGCTACGTTGCGTTACAGCTAGCATCCATATTTCAGCTGGGCTAATTATAAGAACAACTTGATTATTTAATCAATCAATCATCAAGACAGAAAAATTCATTCTCACTCAAATTGATAATAGAATGAGCAGCGACAGATTTGACAAGCAATCGTAGAGTTTGTGTCTTTGTCTTTGTCTTTGTCTTTGTCTCTGCAGAAAGAGCTCTGATCTCTACTGCAGTGTAATCATAAATAATAAAATAAAATAATAACAACGTGTTTGCTTTTTATGCTTCTTCATTTATTGTACGTATAGAAATACAAAGCTTAATAAAGAAATAACATTTTTCCCAGTATTCAAGATACACAAACCCTCAACATATTATGTTAATACTACAATTCGTACTCTTTTTGTGTTTGTTTTGCTTTTCAATCCCAGGCAGATTTAGAGACGCTGGCTAATTGTTCCGTGCTGCACATCGGACTCGCTGATCAATGGAGCGCTCGCTAAGTTGGTATCGCCCAGGCACGACCATTCTCTTTGTTGATCATGTGACCTTTAACCCTGCAGGTAAATCTCTTATTGTCTGACTTGCTACTTGAATGAGATGTGTTTGATTTGCATGGCGTCCATCAAGCAGCTTTGACCTTTGACCTCTTCATTTCATTTGGTTATTTATCAGCATCCTCTCTGATGCTAACATTTAATGCTAACTGAGATGGGCTCAGACGGGTCACATGCAGAGCGAGTTTATCTGATCCGTCTCAAAGTCCCAGCAACACATCAAAGGCTCCGAAACGTTCTCATCATTTCATTTATGTACTAAACGGGTTATTATTTGTACATGTACTACTGGACATCCGATGAGCTGAATAAAACACTCAGAGGACACCGTTCAGTGGTTTACATACAATGATCGATTGATTATAGATACCGAGGGCGTAGGGTGGGGGGGGGGGGTATTTTAGCCAAGGCAGAATCACATCAAGTGTTTGTTAACTTTGATATTGCCCCTACGCATATTTGAAAAAGCTAATTGTCATCCAATCATCTTATCTCTTTGTGTAAATGATAAAGTTTAATCCCTTAAACAGGGAACCTGCTGCCGTAGTAGCAAAGGTATGTCTGGACTTTGACCAGAATCTTTTTAATCAGTGGAGGAAGACGTTGGGCCTGAATTGAACATACAAATACTACTCATTTATTTCCTCCAAACGTAGTAGTTGCAACATTAAGAGGTGAGACTACTGATTCTGCTATTCTATATTAGTATGCGATGTTGTTGTTACTCATTTTGTTTGTTACTTTGTAACATGAGCGCTGCTATTTCATGATTAATGATCGGATAAATCAAGCATCTTTAATCTCTGCTACCAAATTAGCCACTTTGAATTCTGACGGGGAAAAGTCACAGAAGCAATTTTATTAGAACCAAGATCAATTCAAATGCTGGTTTGGTAACCATGGTGATGACGGACTCACCCGGTGACACGCAGGAGGAGCCCACAATATTCTATTAGTATGGTATTCTTATATTTGTATTTTAAATATGCACATTATTATTTTGTATCATCCTCGCACGGACCGACACGCGGATCCGCGCCGTTTGTCGTTGTTCTCACACGGTCACATTTGACAGCGGGACCACAACACGAGCGAAGCGGCGCGATGGCGGAAGGAGAACCGGCCCAGTATTTTAGGAGAACCAGCCTGTTCTGGATGCTCAGCGTGACGTTCGGAGTCGCTCATCTCACTGTGAGTCCACTACAGGCCACTACAGTCCACTACAGTCCACTACAGGACAGAGTCACGGAAATGTTCGTGTGCGGGACGCCGCCGTGACGAAGCCTCATTTCGCTGCGTGATGGCGGCTCGTTAACGGGGTCGGGTCGGGGTCGGGTCGGGATCGGGTCGGGATCGGGTCGGGATCGGGTCGGGATCGGGTCGGGATCCGTTCGGGATCCGTTCGGGATCCGTTCGGTGCACAGACGTGAAGCGGTTCTTTAAAGTCCAACGGACTCGTAAAGTGTAATAAGCTAATCAATCAGTCTTATTACCAAAACGTTCATGTTGTTAACCTTTATTGTATGAGAACATGAGAACATGAGAACATGAGAACATGAGAACATGAGAAGGGTCATTCTAGGAGACGAGTGCCATTTGAGTCCACGCAGTTTGATGAAGTGTATAAGGCACAAAAAACTACCAAAATGTGTTTCTACAGCTTAAACGTTGTAATTTAATTGTTCTTGTTAACATGATATATGAGTAAATACTATATTTTTTGAGCATGACATACTATTTTTAATCATTGTCCTGAGAACATGGCCATTTTCACATGTCCGTATTGACCAACGTCAATTTGCATCCACAATATCACCAAATACATTTCAGATTTTTATCAAACTTTTATTATTTCCACGAGTATGTGTACCACTAATTCCATAAAATATATTTATTCAAAATAAAAACATTATTTTTGTTAAAAATAACACTATTTGTGTGCGTCCCTCAGTTTGTCTTACCACCCCGTCAGTTTTGTCTCTAAATAACTGACTGTTGCTTTAAGTGACATCACAAAGAGGAAGTGACATCATTTGAACCTCTAGAGCAGCCAGGAGCAAAGAAAGCAAGTTCTGACATTCCTTTCCATTCCTTTTTTGTTGTTTTTTCATGTTAGATGAGGTCCGTCAAGCTCAACCCAACCACCCCGTCACGCAATATTGAGAGGGAAAACAGATTTTAATAAAATAATGTACACTATTAATGTAGAGAAAATGACATTATCAATTGAAAGTATCCTCACTGAGGTCAGGAAATTGACCACATGGAGAACAAAGGCCATTTTAGGATGAACTGTACCACCCCGTCATGGTTTATTGTGACGGGGTGGTTCTTCTTCAACTCACTCACAGAATTCTGTCCAAATTATGTAATAATGTAGTTTCAACACATAATAAAAGTCTTAAAGGTCCAATATTATGGAAAAACTCACTTTCCCATGTTTCTACTCTATTCTGGTGATTTTGGGTCCTTATCAACCCAGAACAGGTAAATAAACCATCAAGCCAATCCTTCGTAGTTTGTGTAGGTCTAATCAGCTCCTGAAACACGTCTGGAAGAAATTACGCCCGCTGTGACATCACAAGGGGCAAATGTGCACTCGATGTGCGTGCACATGTGTGCACATGTGTGCGTACGTCCCCGTGTCTGTGTTCTGCCCGTCCACGCTCCGCTGTCCTGCAGCATCTGAGACAGAAAAGAGGGACGCTGTCCTGCAGCATCTGTTTGAGACAGAAACGAGGGACGCTGTCCTGCAGCATGTTAGAGACAGAAATGAGGGACGCTGTCCTGCAGCATCTGTGTGAGACAGAAATGAGGGACGCTGTCCTGCAGCATCTGTTTGAGACAGAAACGAGGGACGCTGTCCTGCAGCATCTGTGTGAGACAGAAATGAGGGACGCTGTCCTGCAGCATCTGTGTGAGACAGAAACGAGGGACGCTGTCCTGCAGCATCTGTCTGAGACAGAAATGAGGGACGCTGTCCTGCAGCATCTGTTAGAGACAGGAATGAGGGACGCTGTCCTGCAGCATCTGTTAGAGACAGGAATGAGGGACGCTGTCCTGCAGCATCTGTTAGAGACAGGAATGAGGGACGCTGTCCTGCAGCATCTGTTAGAGACAGGAATGAGGGACGCTGTCCTGCAGCATCTGTTAGAGACAGGAATGAGGGACGCTGTCCTGCAGCATCTGTTTGAGACAGGAATGAGGGACGCTGTCCTGCAGAATCTGTTAGAGACAGAAATGAGGGACGCTGTCCTGCAGCATCTGTTTGAGACAGGAATGAGGGACGCTGTCCTGCAGAATCTGTTAGAGACAGAAATGAGGGACGCTGTCCTGCAGCATCTGTTTGAGACAGGAATGAGGGACGCTGTCCTGCAGCATCTGTTTGAGACAGGAATGAGGGACGCTGTCCTGCAGCATCTGTTTGAGACAGAAATGAGGGACGCTGTCCTGCAGCATCTGTTTGAGACAGGAATGAGGGACGCTGTCCTGCAGCATCAGAAATGAGGGACGCTGTCCTGCACACACTGAACCACCCCGTCACAGAATCATCTTGTTAAAAAAAAATGGAAATAGACTGAAATGGTTCAGAAATTAATGTTGAATAACATTCTTGTTTTGTGGACTAATGAAGGGACTATGTTTAATTCAAATTTTTAAGTCGATCTATATTGTTTTTGTAAAAACAATGACAACGTTGACGTGAAATTCATTTTTCACAGATAATGATCATAAAAATGAAAAAAACTGATTAAATAACACACTGTCTATTGATTGTTTCCAAAAGAGGACATTTTACGAGCAGTAAAACATTAGATTTGTTTTTTTTTTTAATGTACCATAACTCAAATAGTGTACATATTGTCCGTGACGGGGTGGTACAAAAATGGCTACAAGGTGTAAATCAAATGGATATTATTAATAATGACTTTATGCCTGAGGTGGGAAAATATGTTTTCTTGGAGGATTAACATGTCCTTCATGTTGTGGGTTTTGAAAAAAGGAGTTTGCTCTGCATGAAAATTTCACAAATTGCAAAGTGGAAATGGCACCCGTTTCGGAGAATGACCCAGAACATAGAATGTGTCATTAAAATAAAAACGACGAGCAGAAAGTGGACCTTCATCAATCGGGGGTTCAGAATATTGGGCCTCAACGAAACCGAAACTGGTTCAATTCAGAATGTACCTGGAGACAAAGTACCAGACCCGTCACCACGGCGATGCCTCCAGACCTGCATCTCTCTTGCTTTCAGTGAGCTCACAAGATGGCTGCCGCTTTTATCGGCCACACGGGAACTCCCACTTCAAGCGACCTCCCGGACACGATGCAGTCGGCTCGTATTGTTGATTCTTTCAAGTTACCCGAGATTGAAGGAAGAACCAATCACACTTTAGGGATCCATGGCGTGTGTGGCAGATGAGCCTCCTGAACAAAACACATTCTAAAGGCCTCATCCGGTCATTCATCAGGTCAGGCTTTCAAACAGGCTCGGATTGAATAACACAGATTGAATCCAATGTCGTTGTTTTGCAGTGCATCGTGTTTGCCCCAGGACAGATCCCATTCCACTACTTTGGGCCGTACGGCAGCTTCTGCCGGTACCTTGTGGATCACCATGCAGGCAGTTTGTACAAAGGGTAAGTTCCTTTGAAAGCCCGTCGGCCATTTGTCCTTCAGAGCGGACTTCCAATGCTTCAACTCAAAGAATCGACACGTTCTTGATAACGTATTTCATCATGGAGAGAAAAGAAGCTTTCTGTGAGTACATTCTACATTTCACAACGTAAAATACACACCAGGGGGGATACACAACCAATAGCCATTAAAGAAGTACTATTGCAGCACGGTGGCCCAGCGGTTAGCGCTGTTGCTGGGTAAGACAGCTAAACGCCCCCTTTCTAATCAGTCTGATCGGTCAAAGTTCAAAGATAACCCTTCGACGAAGAAGATGGCGAAAAGAAAAAAAGATGACGAGTATCGTACATTTCAGGACGAACGGAAAGAATTCACCTTTGTGGAGAGAGCATCCTCTCTGCCCCCCCGCTGCCCCCCGTGGGGTCGGACTGTCGGCCTTTGTGGAGAGAGCATCCTCTCTGCCCCCCCGCTGCCCCCCGTGGGGTTGGACTGTTGTGTGTTTTTGGTCCCGGGGTGCAGAACGTCCCTGTGCCACGCCCCGTCTCTGATCCTTGCCCGTGCTGACCGCAGCTGTTCGTGTTCCCAGGTCGTGTGTCGTGTTTGTTGTCGTGAGTAACTTGTTCACTTGTGGCTGGATCTTATGCCCCGCCCCTTACGTCTATCCTAGGTGTAAGGGGCGGGGCTATTGCTTTTGCAACGCAGAAGACGACAAGTTGCCTCGGCATCCAACTTTGCCATGCTGTTGAGGACGACCAACACACCCATGCACACACACACCGACACTCGACAGCACACACACACACCCCGACACTAAACAACACGCACACACACACACAGACGCGTAGCCCTCGTCGAGGCCATTCCGAAAATGTATTTTGTGTAAAAATCGCATACTCAGAAAAAAAGTTATATTGTTTTTGCAAAAATTCTTTATTAGGCCCGAGCGCCTATCCTAGGCGTAAGGGGCTATTGCTTTTGCAACGCAGAAGACGACAAGTTGACGAGCGCAGCCCAGCACGCCACAGCAAACAGGAAGGACTAGATACCCCCAGTCTGCTGCCCCAGCACACCACAGCAAACAGGATGGACTAGATACCCGCAGTCTGCTGCCCCAGCACACCACAGCAAACAGGATGGACTAGATACCCTCAGTCTGCTGCCCCAGCACACCACAGCAAACAGGATGGACTAGATACCCTCAGCCTGCTGCCCCAACACACCACAGGAAACAGGATGGACTAGATACCCCCAGTCTGCTAACCCAGCACACAGGATGGACTAGATACCCTCAGTCTGCTGCTCCAGCACATCCTGGACTTCCGTAAACGAGCCCAGACCCGGCTCCACTGACCATCATGGGGGGCTGCGTGGAGGGGGTCCCCTCATTCAGGTTCCTGGGGTCCACATCACCGACGACCTGTCCTGGTCTGCTTACACCACGGCGGTGGTGAAGAAGGCCCAGCAGCGACTCCACTTCCTGAGGGTGCTCAGGAGGAACCACCTGGAGGAGAAGCTGCTGGTGGCCTTCTACAGAGCCCCCTGGAGAGCATCCTGGGTACTGCATCACGGTGTGGTACTGCATCACGGTGTGGTACTGCATCACGGTGTAGTACTGCATCACGGTGTGGTACTGCATCACGGTGTGGTACTGCATCACGGTGTGGTACTGCATCATGGTGTGGTACTGCATCACGGTGTAGTACTGCATCACGGTGTGGTACTGCATCACGGTGTGGTACTGCATCACGGTGTGGTACTGCATCACGGTGTGGTACTGCATCACGGTGTGGTACTGCATCACGGTGTGGTACTGCATCACGGTGTGGTACGCCGCAGCGGAGAGGAAAACCCTGCAGAGAGTGATCAACACAGCCCAGAAGATTACCGGCTGCTCTCTGCCCCCCCTGGACTGTATCTCCGGCTGCTCTCTGCCCCCCCCTGGACTGTATCACCGGCTGCTCTCTGCCCCCCCCCTGGACTGTATCACCGGCTGCTCTCTGCCCCCCCTGGACTGTATCACCGGCTGCTCTCTGCCCCCCCCTGGACTGTATCACCGGCTGCTCTCTGCCTCCCCCTGGACTGTATCACCGGCTGCTCTCTGCCCCCCCCTGGACTGTATCACCGGCTGCTCTCTACCCCCCCCTGGACTGTATCACCGGCTGTTCTCTGCCCCCCCCTGGACTGTATCACCAGCTGCCCTCTGCCCCCCCTGGACTGTATCACCGGCTGCTCTCTGCCCCCCCTGGACTGTATCACCGGCTGCTCTCTGCCCCCCCTGGACTGTATCTCCGGCTGCTCTCTGCCCCCCCTGGACTGTATCACCAGCTGCCCTCTGCCCCCCCTGGACTGTATCACCGGCTGCTCTCTGCCCCCCCTGGACTGTATCTCCGGCTCTCGCTACCTCAGCAGAGCTACAAACATTGTCAGAGACTCCTCCCACCCTGGACACACCTTGTTCAACCTGTTGCTCTCAGGGTGGCGCTACAGGCTGAACAAGAGCAGGACCAACAGACTCAGAGACAGTTTTATACCGAGAGCCATCAGCGCTCTGAACACCGATCAGGACTAAACAGGACAACTACTCACCATGTGCAATAACAAATGTATACTATTATTCATTGTCCCAACCGCTTAATCCGCTATCGGGTCGCGGGCCAAGCTGGAGCCAAGCCCAGCAGCCAATGGGCGAGAGGCAGGGGACACCCTGGACAAGCCGCCAGTTCATCGCAGTGCAACACTGAGACGTACAACCACCCACACACACACACACCTACGGGCAATTTAGTGTAACCAATCCACCTGAGCTGCATGTTTTTGGTGGTGGGAGGAAGCCGGAGAACCCGGAGAGAACCCGGAGAGAACCCACGCAGAAACGGGGAGAACATGCAAACTCCTCACAGAATGGCCACAAGTTGGAGACGAACCTGCGACCATCTCGCTGTGAGCTAACCGTGCTTACCACTGCGCCACCGAGTACTATACTATTACTACCGTATTTTTTGGACTTCTGACTTAAAGCTCCTATTCACGGAGATATCAAGTGGCTGGAGTATTTTGGTTAAGCCTCCAGGGATGATGGCAGGTATGGAGTTGAAAACTTTTAATTTATTTTTTAACTGTGGTGTGATGTGCGCTCTCATGCTATCCATCACAAGCAGAGCTTTGCGTGCTCTAAAGAAGCCATCCGGTCGCTTATTGTAGCACTTTGTAAGCCACAAGTTCATCATTTCTTGATCAATCCACCCTTTCTCGTTCACGGCGACTTCAACTGAGGAGGATTGGATTTTTGGCATGGTTTTTCGTTTGAAAATGACCATCGGTGGCAGTTTTGATCCGTCTCCACAACATGCCAGCACCACTGTGAAGTGTGATCTCTCATGACCAGTTGTAACGATATTCACACTTTTTTGCCCTTTCTCTGCAACACTTCGGCCCATGGGGATGTCAAAAGTGAGGGGGACCTCGTCCATGTTAATAATATGATCCGGTGTCACGTTGTGATCACTTACATGCTTTTCAATGAACGCGCGGAAACTGTCAACCTTGGCTTGGAAGTCCGCTGGCAGTTTTTGGGACAGTGTCGTCCTTGCTCTGATAGAGAGGCGTTTGCGCTGCATGAAGCGGTAACACAAAGAAGGTCCTCCCGCAAAGCCGTTTATATTCACCTCCTTGGCAACCACTTGGGCGCGGAGACGCAACTGCACCGTTGACAAACCTCTCCCAGCAGCACGTTGTTCAAGCACCCATGCGTGAACTCGTTCCTCCAACTGCGGCCACCTAGCTTGTTGCCCGCGATTAGCTTTCTTTGTTTTCTTCATTTCAGTAAGCGTAACCTCCGCTTTTCGCCAGTCCCTTACAAGTTTTTCGCTCACTCCAAACTTTCTTTCTGCTGCTCGATTGCCGTTTTCGGCTCCATATTTCACTATCTGAAGCTTGTAAGCCGCGGAATATGACTTTCTTTTCGGCGCCATTTTCAATCAGCCCTTCTAATTTGTGTTTTTAGATAACAGGTATGACAGATAAATATGAACCTCCAGAAACTGCGACAGATTCTGACGGGTCACAGAGTTCCCTGTAACACCTGTTATAGAAATGTGTAGGCTACTGTCTCTGCGCTCACAGATTTTGTAAAAAAAAACATATATAAGTCGCTCCGATTTATAAGTCGCACCCCCGACCAAACTATGAAAAAAACCGCGACTTATAATCCGGAAAATACGGTATATGCAAAATACTGATCAATCTCTCTGCATGCACTGTTTGATCACTTTAAATTTGTGGCGTTTTATTCTTCATATTACTTGAATGTTATGTTGTTACTAAACACCAGACGGAGCAGCGCTCCTAATGTCATTGTGTAGCCCAGACATGGGCAAACCCAGGCCCGGGGGCCATATGCGGCCCGTTGGTCTTTTTAATCCGGCCCGCCAAACTTGTCCAAATAATATCATTAAATAAAATTGTATAATAATTAAACCTCATTCATTTGACCTTTTCCCTGTAATGCTACCTGTAAAAGGCCAAATCCTTCAATGCAATAGCTTTCATGTGTCATTTATATTAGCTCACACAAACACTCCATCCATCTGTTCTTGGTCCGGCACCTCTGTCAAATTTTAGAACCTATTGTGGCCCGCGAGTCAAAAAGTTTGCCCACCCCTGGTGTAGCCACTATGCAAGGACAATAAAGGCTTTCTGTTCTGTTCTATTTATTTCCTGCCTGCTATGACAGCAGCTGACCACTAGATGTCACTGGTTGGGTCTTTATTTGAGGCTTTGAAGCTTCAAATCTTTGTTCAGTACAATCAGGAAGATCCTCAAAAGCTTCACAAGACTTCATCCGTCCATCTCTAATATGTACTATATATATATGTATATCTTGCCTTTAGGCAAACAACCCAACAAATACTGGCTTTACCAGGGCCTAGGTAGGAGGATTCTTCTGTCCTCTGAATGATACTACATTGAAGACTGATTTAATTCTTTGTTGTAGGTGGTGGGCTTGCCTTGCTGTCCATGTGGTTGAGGCCTTTGTTGCATTGAAGGTCTGCAGGTAAGAATGAAAATTTAATTATTATGTAACCTTTATTTAATCAGCCGAGACACATGAACAAATTATTTTTCACAACTGCTGCTTTTCGAAAGACAAAACTTCTTAAAGTAGAGGTGGAAAATGGATTCCAAATAAATTTAGTTTAAAATAAAAACAAGCAAAACAGAATGAGCACAAAAAGGCATCAAGCATTGAGCAGCGGGAGAAACATGACGTGTTTCTTGATCTGGGATTTAAAGGGTGGGACTGAAAGAATCCAGTTTGACACCTTTTTGTCATTACCGTATTGGCCCGAATATAACACGGTGTTTTTTGCACTGAAATTAGGCTGAAAAAGTCGGGTCTTGTTATATTCTGGGTCTAGACATTATACCCGTTCTGAACGCTAGATGGCGCCAGATATCGTTACAACGAATGGTGAACTGAACTCCCCAGGCTAAAGCAAACGCCTATCATTATTTTATTGCGATGTTTTTCCTTATTCATATGTTGTGAGATGTGTCTGTGTGTGTGTGTGTGTGTGTGTGCGCGCGCGTCCAGCTGGGGCGTGTCCCGCCGGAGCGAGCGAGTGTGTGAGAGAGAAAGAGAGAGAGCAACTAGGAGACAGAGATATGCGAGCAATAGGAGGAAACGGAGTTTTGTTTAACAGTGCAAGTAAAATAAAGCAGCTTCAGTGATTCAGCACGTCTGGCCGGCGTCCATCTTGTGTTGCTGCGCTTCAGCCTTCGTCCCCAGCGTGGTCTGGAAGTTAACCCCGGAGGCGCTGGAGAACAACGATCCCCCCAGTTAGACTTCACTTTGATGGTTCATGCAGTTATTGCAATTTTGTTGTTTTATCACAGTAGATTGGTTTATTTACATTTTAAAAACCAGAAGCCATTCATTTACAAATGTGATTGCACTTTAGTTCACATATTTAAATGTTCAGACATTAAGATGTGATACAGTTTTTGCATGATTTGAATGTGGAAAAATAACATGCTTTTTCTCTCGAATTTATTGTTATAATCATTTGTTTCAGATGTACTGGAATTATTTTCTGTATAAAAATTGAAATTGGTGTTCAAAAAGTATTTTCTCAAACTTGAGTCTTGAAAAAGAGGGGGTCCTACTATATCCGGGGTCGTGTTATATCCGGGCCAATACGGTAACTTGCGTTCCTCTATGGGTTTCGCTCTGAAGCTTTTACATTTTTTAAGTGGGTGAGGCGTCTTATGTATTGGACAAAGCTTGTCAGGGCTCTGCATTGGCTTACTTGAACTGTTATAACCTGAACTAGTGTGTGTGGGGATGTCTGTTTTGTTTACATTATGACTTGCCTGTTATTGCCTTGGAAGCTCTTCTCTTTTTTAAAGCTTGTGCTGGCAGGAGGCGTGATGATGAAGCTTGGGTCATTTCTTATTTTGGCTTGCTGTCTAACAAAGCTTGAAAAGATGCTGAAAGGGGGAAAGGCCACTTTGTGTTCCTCCTTGTACCTTGCTCCTGTCGAAGAGGGAGGAGCTCAGTGTGTCATGATGGTAAGCCACCAGTGCTGCCTAATGACAGCATATTGATTATATTGATTACTGCATCGATTAGTTATAAGCTTTGTTAAAAAGGAAAGTCTTTAGTCTACTCTTGAACATAGAGATGGTGTCTGTCTCACGAACCAATCAGGGAGCTGATTCCACAATAAAGGAGCTTGATAACTGAAAGCTCCGCCCCCCAGTCTGCTCTTGGAAATTTTTGGAACCATGAGCAGGCCAGCATTTTGGGACCGCAGGGTTCTAGTGGGGCAATACGGGATAATCATCTCTGTAAGGTAAGGAGGGGCCTGGCCAGTGAGGGCTTTAAAAGTAAGTAGAAGGATTTTATATTCAATCCGTTCCCTAACAGGAAGCAGAGACGCCAGAACAGGGGAAATGTGTTCTCTCAGTCTGGTTCCTGTTAGAACATGAGCTGCTGCATTCTGGATTAGCTGGAGATGTTTAATAGACCTTTTTGGGCAGCCGGACAGTAAGGAGTCGCAGTAGTCCAGTCTGGAAGTCACAAAAGCATGGACTATTTGTTCTGCATCTTTTCGGGTTAGTAGGTGCCTGACCTTTGAAATATTCCGAAGGTGAAAGAACGCAGTCCTTGAAACGTGCTTTATCTGGGACTGAAATGACAGGTCCTGATCAAAGATTACCCCCAGATTCTTGGCAGTGGTGCTGGTGGACACTGAGATGCCATCTAGTTCAACTACAACACTAGAACAAACATTTCTGAGATGCTTTGGCCCAAGAACCAGAACCTCAGTTTTATTTAGATTTAATAACAGGAAGTTCTCGGTCATCCAGGAGTTAATGTCCTTAAGGCACGTCTGAAGTCTAACCGACTGATCGACTTTGTCTGGCTGAACTGACAGGTATAATTGTGTATCGTCTGCATAGCAGTGGAAATTTGTGCTGTGTTTCTGAATAATGTTACCTTAGGGAAGCATATACAGCGTGAACAGAATAGGTCCAAGCACTGAACCCTGTGGAACTCCATATTTAGCTTCAGTGTACGTAGAAGATTCATCATGAACACGTACAAACTGAAATCTATCAGATAAATATGATCTAAACCAGTTCAATGCAGATCCTCTAACACCAACAGATTGTTCCAGCCTCTGTAACAGAATCTGATGATCTATTGTGTCAAAGGCTGCACTGAGATCTAATAAAATAAGCACGGAGACAAGTCCATTATCAGACGCTATTAAAGGTCATTGGTGACTTTAACTAATGCTGTCTCTGTGCTATGATGAGCTCTGAAACACGACTGGAAAACCTCAAATAACTGATTGTCTTGTCAGAATTCACACAGCTGACTGGAAACTGCTTTCTCTAGAAGCTTTGACAGGAATGGAAGGTTTGAAATTGGCCGATAGTTAGCCGAGACATCAGGATCCAATGTTGGTTTTTTGAGAAGCGGTTTAATGACTGCTGTTTTAAAGACTTGGGTACATAGCCTGTGAGTAAAGATAGATTAATTGTATTTAGCAAAGCAATACTGATTGAGGGGAAGACTTCTTTAAGCAGCCTAGTTGGGACCGGGTCTAGGAGACAAGTGCACGGTTTAGAGGTACATTCATGTACAACTGACGCGGTTGGACCGGATGTGATCGCGCGAGACCTCCCGTGTGATTTCTGGATAATATACATGACGGCTTTCTGCTACTAATATAATATTAGACATCACCATCGCATCATTCGCCCTTTTCGATTACTTTCATAAATTGACGGATTGGATTATCGCTCGGCGTGGAGAACCTCGAGGTATTTATCGACGAGTATTACTCCAGCTGCTGCGCCATGGCGGAATCCGCGTCGGGCGATAATCCCTCCAAGAAAAGAAAGGCCGACTCGGCAACTGATACGGAGGATCTCAGCAACGAAGATACTCCGACTAACGTACTGGACTCCATTAATAAAAAACTGGACGTTGAAGATCTGAAGGCTAGCTTGGAGCTCGCGTATGGTATGATGGCTGAGCTTCAGCGCGAGAACATCGAGCTACGCTCCTCCGTTGCGACTGTGTCAGTCGAAATGGAGAAGATTAAAACAGAAAATAAGACGCTCAAAGAGACAGTCCTGGACATTCAGTCGCGCAGTATGCAAGACAATTTAATATTCTCAGGCATCTCAGAGAGCGCCGCGGACAACCCAGAGTCCTTAATTAAAAACTTTATGACGACGTCACTGAAAATTCCCCCGGAGACGGTAAGTACAATCTCCTTTCACCGCGTCCACCGCCTCGGAGCCCGTAGAGGCGATAGGCCCCGTCCTATTATCGCCAAATTTGAACACTTTAAACATAAAGTGCTGCTAAAGAGCAAAGGACGGGAGCTTAAAGGAACCTCTTTCGGGATGAATGACCAGTTCCCGAGAGAGATCAACGAGCGGCGAAAGGTACTGTATCCGATCATGAAGCAGAATAGGCAGAAGGGCAAACGAGCTACGCTGGTTGTGGATAAACTATATATCGACAACCAGCTGTACCGAGACCCTGCCCCCCCCCTGGCTATTCTGAGTCAGAAACACCTGTAATTATTCCATCCAGCCAAGAATTAGAGGCATTTTCATGTGGATGAGGATTATACTTTAACATAATGCATCATCAATATGTGTATGTGTAGGTGTAGTTATGTTTTGGTGTATATGTAGATGTTTATGTATGTATATGTATGTATATATGTGTATGTCCGTATATATATATATATGTGAAATAGAGAAACAAATGATCCAAAACTCACTGGGCTATTAGGAATGAATGTATTCCTCTTGTCCCAACTCTCCCCTCAGATCCTCTCCCCCCCCCTCACTTCTCCCCCCCCCCCCCTCACTTCTCCCCCCCCCTCTCACTCACCCCTCCCCTCTTCCCACACACACACCCTCTATGTCTATCACTTGTTTGTTATACTTGTTTATGTATCAGTGTTCTTGATTCTGCTGTGCACACATTTAAGACTCTTTATATCCCTCTCAGGTATCCAACCATCCAACACCTCGACTTTAACGCATCACATGCAGAGAATAGTAAGCAGCTCACAGAGATACACACATTTAGACCTGACTGCTCACCATCGGTATGTCTAACTTCATTTTGGTATCTTGGAATGTGTGTGGCGCTCGCTCTCAGGCAAAAAGAATCAACATCTTAGAGCATCTCTCAAAATTAAAAGCAGACATTTGTCTCCTACAAGAAACCCATTTACAAAAGTCAGAAGAGAAATTACTCACAGACACAAACTTCAGTCAAGTTTTTTCTGCCTGCTATAACAGCAGACAAAGAGGAGTCTCTATATTAATACACAAGAGACTACTCTTCACGTTAAACAACACTGTAACGGATCCAGAGGGCCGATACATTATTATTCAATAAATTATACTCAATAGTGAATCTGTACGCTCCTAATAGTGATGATTCGGCCTTCTTCCACACATTGTTCTCTCAGCTACTCGAGCTAACAGCAGACTCAACTATCATCATCGGCGGGGACTTCAACACAGTTCTACATCCATCAGTAGATCGCTCCAGTACTACAGTACACAATCAGCCAAAGTACTACTGGAGTATATGGATGACTTTGGCCTTGGCGACGGCTGGAGATGAAAGAATCCAATGAAGAGGGAATACACGTTCTTTTCTTCTGTGCACCGTTCATTCTCAAGAATTGATTATTTTCTCACAAATAATTCTGTGATTGAGAATATTTCTGCTAAAATTAATCCAATAATTATCAGCGATCATGCTCCGGTCACGCTCACCTTACAAATCGCAGTGACCTTTGAACCCCCGTCGACGTGGCGCTTTAACACCTCTTTGCTTAAAGATGCAGAATTTGATAGGGTCATAAGAAGAGAGTGGGCAGACTATCTGGAAACAAATGACTCTCCAAACTCATCTCCGTCTTTACTCTGGGAAGCAGGGAAAGCTGTAATCAGAGGTAAAATTATATCATATGCCTCTTACAAAAAAAAACAGGAACAGAAAATGGAAAAGGAATTAGAGGAGAAAATTAAACTATTAACCGATGCTTACGCAGCGAACTCAAGCAATCAAATGTGGACTGAACTACAAAACACAAAACTAAAACTAGATGATATATTATCAAAGAAAACAGAGTTCATATTACAACAACTGAGATACAACGACTTTGAATATAATAACAAATCAGGCAAGTTTCTGGCGAATCAACTCCAACGTAACAGAGAAAGATCTCTCATAACAGCAATGAAAGGGTTAAATGGTGAGTGCACGCAATCACCAGAAGAAATCAATCAGATATTTTACACGTTTTACCACAACTTGTATTCAGCAGCTAATAAACCCAACCCGGAGGATATTGAGGCATTTCTCAGTAATCTGAATATGCCTCAACTATCAACAGAGTATAAGAACATTCTGGAAGCTCCGCTGTCTATAAATGAACTCCACAGCGCCCCCTAGATAGTATGCCTAACGGCAAAGCACCAGGCCCGGACGGCTTCCCGGCTGAATTTATGAAGCATTTCTGGACCATGTTAGCGCCGTTATTCTTCAGATCAGTGACAGAAATGAAAAACAATGGTCATATACGACCCCACATGAATACAGCAGCAATTAAACTTCTACTGAAGCCGGACAAAGACCCCACCCTCCCTTCAAGCTACCGACCTCTATCATTAATCAACGCCGACATCAAAATGATAGCAAAGGCACTCGCATCCAGGCTGGAGACAGTGATCCCGTCTGTAATTCACAGCAACCAAACAGGATTCATTAAAGGTCGACATTCCACCAACAATATTAGAAGACTGCTGAATCTGATCAGTATGTCGCAGCAACTTGGAAAAAAGGCAGTGGTTGTATCGCTGGACGCAGAAAAAGCCTTTGATAAAGTTAGCTGGTCCTTCCTCTTTGCCGTCCTACACAAGCTTGGGTTTGGAGAGTCATTTATTCACTGGGTGTCAGTATTATATAACTCTCCCAAAGCGACCGTAACCACCAACGGGATTACCTCACAGAGCTTCACCTTGCAGAGAGGTACCAGGCAGGGCTGCCCACTCTCTCCTTTATTATTTGCAATATTTATTGAACCTCTAGCAGCAGCAGTGCGGCAAAATACCAGGATTAAGGGAATCAGCGTGCGGTGTCAGAACACAAAATCAATTTATATGCTGATGACATCCTGCTTTATTTACAAGAACCCTCGGATTCGCTGCAGGAAGTATTCAAGTTGATAGCTAAATTTTCACAACTTTCAGACTATTCCATCAATTGGACAAAATCAACATTACTTTCCATTACAGAAAAGTCATGGGACCCTGCAGACCAGGACCCAAACTACTCCTTTCCTACGGGCAATTTAAAATACCTCGGCATAAATATTTCACCTAAACTGTCTGAGTTAACCCGATTAAACTTCACCCCACTTCTGGATAAAATCAGCAGTGATCTGAAGCGTTGGAATAACCTCCCGATATCCCTTTTGGGAAGAATAGCCACCATCAAAATGAAAATTTTACCACAAATAAATTATATATTTTCAATGATTCCGTTTAAACCAACTTCCAACTGCTTCCAATCGTTGGATTCAGACATCACTAAATTCTACTGGAAAAATAAAAAAGCAAGAATTAGTCGATCTACCCTTCAGAGGAGTAAATCTAAAGGAGGCCTGGAAGCCCCAAATTTTATGAATTATTACTTGGCTAACCAGCTACAATATCTTGTACTATGGATGCACCCGAATAGAGACTCTAATTACTGGTTAGAATTGGAACAGAAGGACTGCGAGGATATTCGACTCGCAGATCTCCCCTTTATCACAACAACCATTAAACGGCATAACTGTTTTAAAAACCCGATGATTTCTTCCACCTTGTCCGCCTGGTGGAAAGCGTTAGAAGTTACAAATTCTAAACTGGAACCCTGCATGTTCTCTCCAATCTGGAATAACCCTGACTTTCAGGCTAGCAATCAACCTTTCCATGTAGGTATGTGGGAACAGAAGGGAATCTCTCAACTCCATCATCTCTTTCATGACAATACGTTTATGTCATCTACAAAATTGTTCCAAAAATATGAACTCGGAAGCGGAAATTTCCTTTACTATCTTCAGGTAAAGAATACAATTAAGAAAAGAATTCCAACGCTCCGGGGCCCGCCTCAGCCACCTGTATTTGTTATGGAAGTCACAAAGATTTCCCCGACAGTTAAAAAGACCCTTTCTAAGATTTATAAACTCCTCTCAAGCACAGATACGTTACTTCTTCCCATCTCAAAATGGGAGACGGATCTGTCACTAACCTTAGATCATGACTTTTGGACACAAATCTGTGAAAATGTATTTAAAATGACAAAACACAGAAATCTTCAACTCATCCAGTATAAGATCCTTCATAGAACGCACATTACTCAATATATGATGAAGAAAATGGGCTTCTCCGAATCTGACATCTGTTCTCAATGCTCCCAAAATACTGCTGACACTTATTTCCATGCCCTATGGTTGTGCTCACCCGTCCAGGACTTCTGGGTCGCAGTATCACATAGACTGTCGTCCATCTTGGATTGTACGTTCCCTTTATCTCCGATCACGTGTCGACTCGGTGACTTAGCAGAAATCGTTATTTCACAGAAACAAACGCACCCCACACTCGCAGCCCTCGCCATCGCCAAGGAAACGATCCTCGTTAACTGGAAAAATAAACAGTCTTTAAACATCAATCATTGGTTGAACCTCCTCATAGAACACATATCAATGGAGAAAATCTCTGCTTCCAAAAAAATAAATAAAAAACATTTGAAATATTTTACAGAAAGTTGGTCTCCTTTTATTAAATCATTAAATATAAATATTGTAACCTGATTCTGCCTGCTAGCGAAAGCCACCACAACGATGTAAATGATAATGCTGCTTACATTTTTTTTTTTTTGCATGACTCATCTTGTTTCTGTTTTCATTTAGGAACCCGGTTTCTGTCTCCAGGACCGAGTGGACCTCAGAAGTACATCACCTCCCAGCCATTCTAACTTTCTATGTTTCAGCTCCAGTCTCCAGCTCAATGTTCTTCACACAAGGATGGTTGATCTCCGGGGCTGTTGCATGCTGGGCTAACTCTTCAGGGGCTGTCCCCGTGGCTTGATATGTGCAACCCGGCTCCTCTGGTCTCTGCTGGGTGGCGCATGCTTCTCGGGCGGCTGCCGGTGTCCCGCTAGGTTGCCATGCGGGGGTGCTGGCCTATGCGTTCGGGATGGCACTGAGCTGGCGCAGTCTGTCACTCCTCTGCTGGTAGTAGCGGCCCGGGTCCGGCTGGTGACCTGGCGTGGCCATGGCCCCCTCACCTCCCCTCCCTCCTCCCTGACCTCTCTCCTCCACCCTCCCCGTCCCCCGCTCGCCCTCTTCTCCTTGGTCTCGTCTCCTGTCCTGCCTCCCCCTCACCCCTCTCCCCTCTCCTTCGCCTCCCTTCCTCTCCCCTCGTGGTTTCCCCCTTCCCCTCTCTCCCCGCCTCTCCTCTTCCGGCATCCTGCCTCCCGCCGGGGCCTCGCGGCTCCCTTCTTCCTGGGGGCTTGATTATGGGGGATGGGTGGGATGCGTCGGGGGCGGCGCTCGATCCAGGCCCTGTGCATGGTTGGGCCCTCTGACACCTGTGTGTGGGATGGGTGAGGCTGGGGACTATGGTCGGGCTCCCTCCTCCCCCCGCCTGGTTGGCTGGGGCCTCATGTGCTGTGCCTCTTAACTCACCACCTTAGCACAACACATTTGTAAATATACACATAGGGTACATGCACCTGGGGGCCTGGTGCTGGGGGGCGTTCACCGAGCGTCCCTCTGCAACCCCCCCCCCCCCCATTTTAATGCACCACATGGGGTCACGTGGGTGCAGGCGGGGAGATAAGGGGGAGGGCGCAGGGCAGGAGTGCGCCGTTGCCCTCCTCCGCATCCCCCGTCTGGCCCCAGCTGCCCCAAATTTTAACGCACTACATACATGTGTATATAGCACCTGGGTGTCCACACATTCACGGTGTTGGGAGGGTTCCCCAGTCTGGGATCTGGGGAGCCATATAGACAGGGTATGGGGGGGGGTCACAATTTATTTATTTTTGGCCTTGGCGCGGCATGTGGGGCCTTAGCGGGCTGGGCTTGGGGTGGGACGGTGGTCCGGCCTCTTGCTCCCTCCTCTCCATCCCAGGGAATAATAGTCTCCCCCCAAATGGCTGTATAGGGTCGGATAGGGCTGAAGCCCCTGCACTGTCTACTCCCATTCCCCAGACGCTGGTTCGCTGGGTTGGGGGGTTGCCCGAGCTCGGCGGTGGGTTGGGTGGTGGGGGGGTGCGGTGGGGGCGGGGGGGGGTGGGGATGGGGCGCGTTGGTGGAGGGTGGGGGGGGCTGGGCCGTGGGGGGGCTGGGGGACTGGGGGGGTGTGTGTGTGGGATGGGTGGAGGGTGCTGGGAGGGGGGCGGGTGGTTGTGGGGGGCGTGGTGTTGGGTGCTGGTGGGGCGCCAGGCCGGCCCGCTGTGCCCTGTGCCACTGCGCTGGCCTAGGTTTCGTCGGCTGTGTCGGTGTAGGTCGCCCCCGGGCCCTGGACTGGTTCTTCTGCGTGTGGCTCTGGGGGGGCCCCGGGGGTCGTTCTTGGGTTGCTGTGGCTGCTTGGGGTGATCTGGGGGCTTATGTTGCCATTGTTGGGTCCGGGATGGCTGCCCCGTTCTTAGGTGGAGGTTTCACGCATGCCAGATCCACCACTCCAGCACCTATCAAAACTCGATCTGAGAGTTAACTCCGCCCACAGATCTCTGAGTCAGTGGAGGTTGCTGGTTCAGTGTTTGTGGCTCTCACTATGCTCTCTCTCTTTTTCCTCAGATCTCCTGAGAACTTGGTGATCCAGACTTTCCTCTAGAGGCTGATGTGAACCTGGTGTATTGGGACAACTCTTGGTGATGATTGGATGGAAGGGGTAGAATTAAGGAGCACAAATAAATCCATTGTACTCTCTTCTCAGAACACTGTGTATTTGTCACTTTGTGTTTGTCCATGTTGTATGTTCACTGCGGTGTGCACAGCCCTCTACGGCGGTAAGCAGGTAATAAAATCAATAAAATAGGAATAGGCTAGTCTGCCAAGAGGGCAGGTGACGGTCACAATCACTATAAGAATAAAAAGCATCGAACTCTAACAGAGACTGACGTTATGTACGTCACTGTGGAGCACGAATGCAGACAAGGTAAAAAAATATATATAAAAAAAAAAAGAATAGGTCCAAGCACTGAACCCTGTGGAACTCCATATTTAACTTCAGTGTACGTAGAAGATTTATCATGAACACGTACAAACTGAAATCTATCAGATAAATATGATCTAAACCAGTTCAATGCAGATCCTCTAACACCAACAGATTGTTCCAGCCTCTGTAACAGAATCTGATGATCTATTGTGTCAAAGGCTGCACTGAGATCTAATAAAATAAGCACGGAGACAAGTCCATTATCAGACGCTATTAAAGGTCATTGGTGACTTTAACTAATGCTGTCTCTGTGCTATGATGAGCTCTGAAACACGACTGAAAAACCTCAAATAACTGATTGTCTTGTAAGAATTCACACAGCTGACTGGAAACTGCTTTCTCTAGAAGCTTTGACAGGAATGGAAGGTTTGAAATTGGCCGATAGTTAGCCGAGACATCAGGATCCAATGTTGGTTTTTTGAGAAGCGGTTTAATGACTGCTGTTTTAAAAGACTTGGGTACATAGCCTGTGAGTAAAGATAGATTAATTATATTTAGCAAAGCAATACTAATGAGGGGAAGACTTCTTTAAGTAGCTTAGTTGGGACCGGGTCTAGGAGACAAGTGCACGGTTTAGATGAGGCAATAGCTGCCCTCATTTGCTGCAGGTTAATCCAAGTAACTATCAAGAGTAACAGCCGTATCTCTACTTCCATCACTCAGGGAGGGGTCAATGCCACACGAAGGCAGACGCTGATGAATGACGTCCTTATATAGATTCGATTTTGGTACTGAAGAAGTTCATGAAATCTTCATGAACTGCTCGGGAGCAGCCGGGAGACGGTTTGCGGCTTGCTCCGCACCGCTAAGGGAGGGCTGGCTAGCTATCGAAGCTACTGGATTTGCTTCTATGGTGCGGAACCGGGTCGCTAAATAATTTAGCCTCGTCTCCAACATAGCAAATAAACTACACCTCTTACACGTTTCGCTGTCAGTAAAGGAGGCAGAGGAGAAGCTAAACATTTGAGGCAGAGGGAGAAGCCATCCCTAGCTAGCTAGCGGTGCTAAAAGCTATTCAATAGTTAACTTATTAAACCAAAGGAAAACTACCCAGAAAAGTTGTGAAAATTGGTGGAGCTAATCCGCTATCAATGAATATGACAAGCAGTGATTAAAGTTATGTGAGAAAAGAGCAGAAAAAGTGAATGATGTTGTAATAACATTTATTTACAACAAAAGCAAACTGTACAACATCAACGTTTGGCAAAAAAAATGAACTTCTTTTTGCTGTTACAGCTAGAGCCAATCACGTGTGTGGGTGTGTGTGCGTGCGTGTGTGCTGGGAATCGATATTCGGCGTGTTGACGCATATCGGTCTTTTTTATTCATCCGACGGCCGATAAGAGATCAACGTAAAACTGTCTTATTTTGGCTCTGATGCAGCGACGCCGCTCTGTCTGGAGTCTGTCCACCATCTGATTGGTTCCACACAGAGCCATGCCACGGGTAAATGAGCCAATCAGCAGCAAGCTGTCCATGCGCAGCGCTGATGGAGAGACACGGAAAGCTATTTAGTTTATTGTCATGTTTGTCCATAGGAATTGAGATTTGCAGTTTTTGTGACATGGGAATAAGAATAGTAAGTAGTGGGTTCGAGTCCCAGCCCAGACCAAATGAGGAATGTGTGCTGGTGGCCGGAGAGGGGCCACTGCCGAGGTGCCCTTGAGCATGGCGGCGCTTTCGCCCTATGCATATACATGCATGATGTGTGTGGTTGCTTCAAGGGGCCCTTGCACTAGAGGGTAAATGGAATTTCCTTGCGTGTTTGCAGTGTAAAAAGTGTGAAACCATAATGACAATAAAAGCTAATCTTCGTAAGAATGAATGAACTTGGCCTGTCTTTCTGTTTCTGTGTCCTCCTGCAGGAACAAAGGTATCAGCAACATGACCACTCGCTGCCTGTGGTTTGTCCAGACCTTCTTGTTTGGGTTTGCTTCCCTCGGGCTGCTCTTCAGGTACCACCCAAAGCGTCCCAAACGTCACTGATGCTAGCAGGAGAAGCCTTTGCAACAACGCTGCATTAGCTTCACATTTACATTTGCAGTGTTTGACTCTCTTATGCTGTGTCTTTCAAAATAAAAAAAACTGAAGTGAGCACTCCCCATTTTCTTGATTTACATGACTTCATGCATTTTAGTAAAGCTAATTGCTGTTTACATGTGTTTTTGTCACTCAATTCATGTAGATTGTGCCAATGTATGCAGGGCATGTTATTTTTGTTTGCTACTTTAAACATGGCAGTAGCAATATGCTAGTGCCATAGTATAATACAGGGGTCGGGAAGCTTTCTGGCTGAGAGCCATAGGTTCCTCACCCCTGGTATAATACGTCCATATTTTCAAGGGAAACCTGAATTAACCAGGCATCTAATCGGATTTTGAGCAGGACAGTAACCTACTTGCAAACTGCTGTGGGACTGAGTGTCCTCATGAAGACCTGATATTCGTTTATGAGCCTCCCTACCTTGGATGTTTACACTTCAAAGGATGCTACTTTGATATTTGATTACAATATTTGGCATTGCCTTCAAAACAATGATAATGGAGAAGTGTCTCCGAATACTTTGTGGGATGGAGCAAAGGCCGTCATCCGTCATTACAGCCTCTCGGAAAAAAAGACGAATTGAATTAGAAAAAGAAATGATGTTAGTAGAAGTTAAACACACTAAACGAAAAGACCCACAAATATTAAATAGAATGAATAAAACCAAAAAAGACAGTAATGGGATGAGAACATTTTAAAACAACCCAAATTCACTAAACAAGTGTGGTGAGACAGGGTCCAGGGCCGGGGGGCAACGCGTGCCTCTTTACAATGTACTAAGCCCCAGAGCGCCATCAATTACTTCTTTAATGGAATCATTTGTAAATGATCTGTTTTTATGTTTTATTGCAGTATTTAAGCGTGTTCACTAACTAACTAGCATTTTGGCTCAGTTGGTAGAGTTGGTCAGAACCGATCAGAAAGTCGGTGGTTCGAATCCCAGCTCTGACTGTCCGCATATTGAAGTGTCCTTGAGCAAGACACTGAACACCAAATGTCTCCCAGTGGGTCTGGCAGCACCCTGCATGGCAGCAGTCGCCCACTGGAGGGTGAATGGGTGAATGTGAGGCCTCATGTAAAGTGCAGTCCGTTTACCATTCACCTCCTAATCCATCACGTGTTCGGCATACTATGTTGCATTAAAGTAGTTTGATTACATGTTTTTAAAACCAGACTCGTACTTGGAGAAGAAGTCACAAACCTCAAGAACATTTCCTCCTGATTCTGACCGTCCCTCCCTGCGTCCACGAAATGGCGATCTGAGTTTAGACAGTCGCCTCATCATGTCCATGACCTTGACCTTGACCTAGGATCTGTTCTGTTCAACAGCAGACTTGTGGCTTTCAGAGCGTTTGGCTGCTTATTTTATATTACATAAATACAACAAAAAACACAGAACTAGTGAGGGCAAGGTCATTACGGTATTATGGTACAATTTGTAGAAATGATGAGAAACATCAGGTACAGTTCAGAATAAAGTCAACAAAGGTCTTTAAGGACGGTCCCGTTGTCCCAGAGTTTATCCCCCTTCTCCTGCAGGCGGAGAGAAAAAGTCATTTTCTCCGTACTACGGACAGAGTTGATAATATTTTGAAGTAGTTTGATGGTCGGAGGATTCTTCTGGAGCCAGATTTTTATTATTGCCTTCTTGCTTGCAGCCATGAGAATCTTCAGGAGACACTCATCTGTCTTTCTGAGACCGTCTGGGAGTTTCCCGAGGTACAGAAAGACAAAGGAATATTGAAATAATATTCCTAAAATCTAAAAAATTAAACGTTCCACACTCCTCAGGAAGGGCTGGAGGAGTGGACAAGACCAACACACATGTACGAAGTCGGCAGTGTCTGCTCCACACTCCCTCCAGCACGAATACTGTGACCCGCTCGATTTTGCCTTCTGGTGAGGGGTAATAAAAAAACGAATAATATTTTTCCAACATAAGTCTCTCCAAAAAAAGGAATTTGTGGATGCGGTTTGAGTTTGCCATATTTGAAGCCACCTTTCATCAGATAGATCAGTGTTGGCTTCTTTTTCCCAACGTTGTTTTATACATGTTGTATTGTTACCCCCGCCGAAGGGGAGGTGAGGGTATTGCAATTGGGTCCGTTTGTCTGTTTGTTTGTTTGTCTGTCCGCGCGCATAACTCAAAAACTAGTAACCCAATCGACTTGAAAATTTTACACAAGCAAGGTTCTGTCCGTGGCTCGGTCCTCCCCGAGAATGGCGTTGATCCGGATCTGGATCCAGATTCTAGAATTATTTTTACATCTGGAATTGTGCCTGTGCTGTAAACTGCCACTTTAAGAGGGAGGGACACGAATGGCATGATGGGAAAAAGAGTCCAGAAGGAGTCTTGTAGTACGTTCCGGAGCAGCAAGCTAGAGCAGGTTTGGCCCCTCTGATCCGGAAGCCCTGTTTACTGTCTCACAAGATCCAATAGTCTATTGGAGGCGGGGTCTGCAGTCTCTGATTGTCTCTCTAGTTTTTCTTGAGGTTGAGTCCTCTGTACAATTGACCAACACTTCCTCTGGTACCCTTTGAACTATAAGCATCAATGAATAATCGTATTACTTTTGATGGTTTTATATCAACAGAAGCTCGCATCTCCTTATGAAAGAAGTGGCGGATCTGTAAATATCTCTAAAAATCCTCTTTGTCCAACTCGTAAGTCTGGCATAGATCCTCAAAACGCATTAACCTTCCTTCCTTTACGACTAAACAAAAGGCAGTGATGCCCCGCTTGGCCCGTTGCACTCTCTTTGAAGCTGCTCCGTTTAACCAGTTCAGGTGTGCATGCTTGTTCAGTTTACGGCCCAATTCACTGTCACTGATGCCCGTGTGAAAGGAGTCCCCCACGCCACCGTCACTCTGGAAGGGGCGCCATGCAAAGCAGAAGACGACATCCTTCCAAGAAAAACAGCATTTTGATTTGTTTATTGGTTGTTTCATGTGTTATATTATATTTTTTAAAATTACAATAATTTAGCAACAAAATATGTGTTAACTAGGTTTTAAGGACAGGGGGGGCTTAGCCCCCAGGACATGTACACAGAGCCGGCCCTAACCATTTTGGTGCCCTAGGCGAGATTATGATTTTGCGCCCCCCCATACACGGCAAACATTATATATATAAAACATTAATAACAACAGCCATATGATGGACCTTAAAAGTTTAACTATTCTTCAAAACAACTAGCACACGCTATACAATACAAATAATAATAATAAAATAAAATAAATAAACAGAAATAAAACAGGGTTACTGTTCAGATTAAGAGGAAATTAAAAGTCCTGACAGCTTCCACACAAACAATGCAAAACAGATACAGAGCAAATAATTTAGCCATGATAGCTTACATTTAAAATGTTACACGTCTGGACTTCCTTGCAGCAAAGGCATCGATGGTATCATCAAATGATACCTGTCTGAAAGCTCATGATTTATGCTTATTAAAGCAAGTCCATTGAGACGCTCTTGTGACATCGTGGATCTCAGGTCAGATTTTATAAGCTTTAGTTTGGAGAAGCTCCTCTCTGCAGCAGCAACTGTCAACCTCCACGGCTCCATGGCCTTACAAACCGTTGATTTCTTCCTTACAAAATACAAAATAACCTTACACCATATATTTTTTTTCAAATGCGTTTATTTATGTACATAGTTGGAAATTATTAATTAGGATACAGTTTAATTTTGATATTTTAACTAAACTAAAATAACCATTAATAATGCTTGTAATTTAAATTTTTAAATAAGAAACAGATATTTCGGGGGGGGGGAAATCGTTAGCATTTTTATTTTTGTAAACCAAACTTAAGTATCGATCAATGATGCTTGTAATTTAAATTTCAAACAGGGGTTAACGATTAATAAAAGCTTGTTCTGAGACCCATCTCGTCCTTGTTTCAGCGTCCGACGGACGCTACAAATTTGCGTTTTCCCGTACAGATGTTCTTCTACGCCGTACACGTCTTAGAATGCATAAAAACGTACTGGTTGACAGGTATGCTGCAGCAGCAACTGTCACGGTCTAGCCGAGGTGCGCACTGATAAATCCCCCCCCCCCCTCTTCTTGGACGGTCAAGGCATTGTGTTTCAGGTCATACCAAGAATGACACACAACGAGGGGGGGGTGTTGGTTTTCATTTTTTCTGTATTTGTTTGTTTTTTATTTTCTAGGGCAGAGCATGAGAAAAGGGCGCCCGTTGGGGCAATAAATTATAACTATTATTAGTTTATTTTCATTTTTTTTTTATATATATATAATTTTTTTTCGAGGCTTGGAGTGGCGCCCCCTCCAGCTGGTGGCGCCCTAGGCAACCGCCTAGTTCGCCTATGCCTCTGCATGTACAGGATGTGAGCAAATGTAGCGAACGAGCACAAAACCCCTCCAGGTCTCACTGTCATTGCCAACATGGGCGTTGAAGTCCCCCAACAGAACGAGGGAATCCCCAGAAGGAGCACTCTCCAGTACCCCCTCCAGGGACTCCAAAAAGGGTGGATACTCTGAACTGCTGTTTGGACCATAGGCACAAACAACAGTCAGCATCCGTCCCCCCACCCGAAGGCAGAGGGAGGCTACCCTCTCATTTATTGGAGTAAACTCCAACATACAGGCACTGAGCCGGGGGGCAATAAGTATTGCCACCCCTGCCCGGCGCCTCTCACCAGTGGCAACTCCAGAGTGGAAGAGAGTCCAACCCCTCTCAAGAAGGGTGGTTCCGGAGCCCTTGCTGTGTGTCGAGGTGAGGCCAACTATATCCAGTCGGAACTTCTCAACCTCGCACACCAGCTCAGGCTCCTTCCCCGCCAGAGAGGTGAAGTTCCACGTCCCTAGAGCTAGTTTCTGGAGCCGAGGGTCAGACCGCCAAGGTCCCCGCCTTCGGCTGCCGCCCAGCTCACATCGCACCCGACCCCTCTGGTCCCTCCTATGGGTGGTGAGCCCACGGGAAGAAGGTCCCATGTTGCTTCTTCAGCCTGTGCCCGACCAGGCCCCATGGGTGAAGGCCCGGCCACCAGGCGCTCGCCATCGTGCCCCGCCCCCAGGCCTGGCTCCAGGAGGGGGCCCCGGTGACCCACGTCCGGGCGAGGGAAGCCCAGGACCAATTATTGTATTCATCATAATGGGTTTTTGGAGCCAGGACAGGATGTGTGACTGTACTTGTACTGTAATACATGCTACTGTGTGACTGTACTTGTACTGTAATACATGCTACTGTGTGACTGTACTTGTACTCCAACATTCTATCTAATAAATATATTCATCATCACGCGCCTACCAGGCATGACACACGTGTCTTAGGATGCCGGGGCCAGCAAACGTTTTAACCTTTTAGAACCTTTTATAAGCACGCATGGCCTTGTTAAAACCAATAAATAAATCTAACCACGCTGGATGGATGTTGCTTCCTCTAATATGAGTAACAGAATAGAAATAATCAAAATGAATGTAGTGCCATGAATTATCTATCTCTTCCAGTCAATGCTTTTGGAAGCTGATGAGGCGATGCAGGGGTGAGGATGAAAAATGGGTCTGTGCGATGTCGTCGGGCTCCGCCACAGGTAGCTGTACCTGAAAAGGTTTGTTCTAAGTTTTAGGGAAAATATAAAAAATGAGTGACTTCTAAAAATAAAGAACGCCTGTCTTCTGTGGCTCTTCCTTACACTCACAAGCCACACCTCTATACCAGTTTGGTTATTAATGCACAAATATCACCGAACATCACAAAACCAGCATAACCTGTAATTAAATTAGTCTTTTTATTGTGGAATATTAACTTTGACTCTTATCATCTCAGACAATAAATACAGAAACATGTGCAAAAATGAAATCCATTGAAAACCCGTCTTTTATTCCTGCTGCTACAGTGTTCATCTAAAGTAATATATCGTTGCATTTAACAGGCGCAGCATAAAGTCGTCTGTGTACTGCTTGCTCTATATACTTGAAGCTATTCTGTATACAGGTACCCGTGGTCTTCATCCATGGTTGATGTGTTCACATCGTACTCAGTGGTCCAGCCAGCATATCGACGGATAGCGCTCATTCAGGGTCTTGCGCAGCTGAGCGCTCTGTGTCTTGTCCCTGGTTTCCACCACGCACTCCACCTGTCAACACGCGGTCATAAGGTTAGTATTTGGGCGGGGCGGGGGAGGGGCTGGAATCAATCTAGCAGTTTCACTATATTATGAAAAAACTTCAGTCGTATTTGTATTCATTCATTTTCTTAGCTGCCTCATTCGAAAGGTTACCAAGGCCTATCCCAGCCGTCCCCGGGTCATCGCGGGGTCACACATAGACAGCCATTCAAGCACATACACACCTATGGACAATTTAGCTTAACCAATTCCCCTAACGTGCGTGTTTTTGCTGGTGGGAGAACCCGGAGAGAACCCACGCAGACACGTGGAGAACATGCAAACTCCACACAGAAAGGGCACGAGTCGGATTCGAACCTGCGACCTTCTCGCTGTGAGGCGACTGCGCTACCTACCCACCTATAATTACTATAAGTAGTTGAATAGTCTTTTTATTATCCATTTTTGCATTATGAAATAAATAAAACTAGAACATTTTAAATCTGTGATATGTGTGTTTATTTGTGATTCATCAGGATGCTTTGTCACCATAATACTAGTAATATTAATAATATTATGAACATAATTCTCCACTGTTGAACGTTTCAGATTTTTATGAACACCTAGTTCTAGTGACACGGATGAACAAAGCGAGAGGAAGCTAGCGGCTTGTACTGGTCTTCCCTCCACTCATCCATTCACAGATGTTTCACTATCAGCATATGAATTTATAGATGGCTGAACAGGACCGTTTACTAGCCATAAATATATGTACACGAGTACTGGGCTTTGCCCCCTCAGTCTTAAGATTTCCTTCCAGCCAATGGCAATTATGCAACACGAACACAGCTGGTCTTCACTGAACTCGTTTAACGACGACTCCGCGTTATGGCGAGCGTTCTGAAATGTACAATTCTGTTTCGTTTTTCCTCGCCACTCATTGCTTGAGGGATAGTTTGGTTCGAATAAAAAGCCAGTCTAGACCTACTCTTTGAGGATTCCAGAAGTATTTCTGTGAATGTTTAGCAAAAAATGTACAAGACGGGAAAATCAGTCGGAGAGCACAGACCTCCCCCAAGCAGCTGACCTCATTCTGGATCTGATCCGGATGAAATTCGGTGATGAGATAGAGACCCCCCCCCCCCCCCCCCCCTACATGACTGTGTCAAATTCCATAAACATCGGTCAATATTCAACCGAGATATTGAGGAACAGATTTTAAAGCTCTATTGAATGCATTGTTAATGGAAATTTCAAAGTGATCCAGAATCCAGAATCTCTTCTGGATCATCACCCAAATTTACTCGATTGTTTCTGGTAACATTCCCAAAATCAAGATCTGTCCGTGAATCTTTGCGTCATCTTGCTAACAGAACCAAAACATAACCTCGGCTGATCGTGAAATATTGTTTGGAAGATTAGAATACAATCTGTATATTTGTGTGTATATATATACATGTGTATGGATATATATGTATGTATTGATATATGTATGGATATACGCTGACAATTTCTGAGAAACAAGAAAAAATAACTTTTTTGTGATGTTCTCGTAAGGGAAGGGGGCGGTTCCAAATCAAATCAACCCACCCCCACCCGGTTCATTTGGGTTAAAAAGCCTTTGAAATATTGTCCTTGGTCTCTGTTTCATTGAAAAGTGAACCGAAATAAAAAATCATTCAAGTGTGGTCTGGCTGAACTAGATGAGCAGGCGGAATTATGATGAGGCGTTGGGAACGAGTCAGTCGCCGACCTTTGCCTTGAAGAGTTCCGACTTGTCGCTTTGCCTCCGATGGCAGACGTCCAACAACCTGGAAGGCAAAACAGAGAGCAACAATTTAAGGGTGGGGGGGAAGCGATTATTTGGTGAGTTTGGTTAATTTGTGGTTATTACTCGGTGGGACCCGGTTAATAAGAAGGGGGCTGTCACGGGCTTCTCCTGACTTGTTTTGCCCCATCTGCTGGTCTTTATTGTTACCTGCAGGTGACTCTGGAGAAGGGGGAGGAGCTCTTGGTCAGCGTCCACCTGGGCTGATTGAGGCTAGTGATGGTAAACTCGATTCTTTTTACTGAATCGAGTTTAAATGAGTCACTCACTAAAGTGAATCGAGTCATTTGAGTCAGTTACCCAGAAGGAGAAACTTGTGAATACAAGTAATAAATAAAAAAGTTGTATCTTTATTTTTATTAATTATGTTTCCACCAATATTCCAAAAATATATTTTCTAATTTAAATTAAATAATAAAAAGGCTGAGTTAAATCGCTTCTGTTAAGTTTCACCTTTTCATTACAGTAGCTGCAGCGGCAAAAGGCCGCCGGACACTAAAGCGTATCTTCACAATAAACAGTGGACGAACTGACTGAATATATATTTTACTTTAGCATCTTAATGATCTTTGCGAGACAAACATAACGTGCGGAGCAGCAGCCCCTCGGCTCCGGCGAGGAAGGACCCCCCAGGCCCAAGTCGAGTGGCTGCTGCCGCTGAAAGCGGGGGGAGGGGGTCAGTGAGTCGTTCAGAAGAGTATGTGAGCTTCGACTCAGTGACTCGTATGTGAGTACAAGTTATGTTAGAACAGCAGCTAACTAGCGGTAGCATGGAGGAGTCAGTGAACGATTCAGTGGGGACTGAAAATCGTGACTCGTGAGTCAGTAAAGCGCACTAATTGAGGCTGAAGGCTTGACGCGCCAGCTTTGACTGCTGTTCTGGGGCACCGAGATGGATTGGTTTGGTTCTCCTCTTTTGCACCCGAGCGCACCGGCAAACCACTGTGAAGGTCATGTTGCTGCACCTCATGATTTGCCTTATTACGCACACCTGTGTCTGCCTTATTATGCACACCTGTGTCTGCCTTATCACGCACACCTGTGTCTGCCTTATTACGCACACCTGTGTCTGCCTTATTACGCACACCTGTGTCCGCCTTATTACGCACACCTGTGTCTGCCTTGTTACGCACACCTGTGTCTGCCTTATTACGCACACCTGTGTCTGCCTTATTACGCACACCTGTGTCTGCCTTATTACGCACACCTGTGTCTGCCTTATTACGCACACCTGTGTCTGCCTTATCACGCACACCTGTGTCTGCCTTATTACGCACACCTGTGTCTGCCTTATCACGCACACCTGTGTCTGCCTTGTTACGCACACCTGTCTGCCTTATTACTCACACCTGTGTCTGCCTTATTACGCACACCTGTGTCTGCCTTATTACGCACACCTGTGTCTGCCTTATTACGCACACCTGTGTCTGCCTTATTACGCACACCTGTGTCTGCCTTATCACGCACACCTGTGTCTGCCTTATTACGCACACCTGTGTCTGCCTTATTACGCACACCTGTGTCTGCCTTATTACGCACACCTGTGTCTGCCTTATTACGCACACCTGTGTCTGCCTTATTACGCACACCTGTGTCTGCCCCTCGCTCCTGGACCTGCGGCGTGCGGATTGGCTGCGGTCACCCCGGACACACCTGAGGCAGATTGAGGCAAATCTCCACCAGCCCTCATAAGCCCTGCTCCGCCCGGTCGGACGATTCTTTGGATTTTGCCTCGGTGCAAAATGTCTTTCTGCCGCTCCCCGTCCCCGCTCCCCGCTCCCCGTCCCCGTCCCCGTCCCCGGGTCTCGCCTCGCCTTGCCGACCGCCGCTGATTCGTGCGCCCGGGTCTTGCGTAGCGTTTTCCTTTTGTTTTGCGAACGGCTGTGAGTAGAGCTGGCTTTTTGTTATTCTTTCTCGGCTGTGTCTTGTGTTATGTAGATATTTTCGTTGGGCTCCAGCCACCCCGCGATCCTGCGTACAGCTCCAGGAAGTTGAGCTTTCTTCAGTAAAATATAAAGTACACGTTCGCACCGTCTCCGCCCTCTGGTCCCTGGGGTCCCCTCGCCTCAGTCCGTAATAACCTTACTGCTTTACACATGACAGATATGTTGCTTGCTTCTCTTTTGGTGATTATTAATTATTCAGTTTAGACCTGGAACTGTCTGGGGGGTCCCCTTTTGACCTTCCCATTGAGCCAAGGTCAATGACAGATTTATCGTTAAACACATTGACCCTGAGGTATTTCGAACTTGGCGAGCATTGCATTTACCTCATGTCTTCTCTAGACAGGAGCTCCAGCAGCTTGGCCATGTCTCGAGGCCATTCTCCTAACTGCACAGAAAACTTTTTGACACGTTCGTCCAGCACCAGCGCCCGGTCCACACACTGCCTCACCAAGTCCAGTTCCATGTTGGCACTGCTCACCACCACAGCAACCCTGCAGCAGACAATGGGAGACTGCTGCGTCAGCTACTGCTTTGTGATTCAAATATTTAGACATGACAAAAATACTCCTTCGTCACCATTCAAAATACTAAAACAGTTATTTTTCATTTGATGGACAGTGTTCATCAGCAACGCACTGAGATATTTCCTCCCAGGAATGTAACATCATACGTGGCCAATGTTGACGTTCAATCAACATTAGCATCAAAAGATGTATGCACTGATCTTTTCTGTATTTTTGTACTTTGTAGCGGATATTCCTTCTGTCCGTGGTGCTGCAGAACCTGGACCTGTGTCCCTCAGCGCTGATGTCCACGTCGCTAGCATTAGCATTTATAGCATTATATCGCTAGCATTAGCATTTTGTTTTTGTCTGCTCCTGCTCTGTCTCGCTATCACTTCCCTATCCATCTCCTTGACTCGTCTCCGACCTGCCATTCTCTCTCTCTCTCTCTCTCTCTCTCTCAACCCAGCCGGTCAGACAGATGGCCGTCCACCATGAGCCTAGGTTCTGTCCAAGGTTTCTGCCCGGTAAAGGGAAGTTTTTCCTTGCCTCCGTTGCGCTTGTGGGTCAAGTTGGGTTCTGTGTTTCCCTGCAGGTCTTTCCCTGCTAATCCTGTAAAGTGCCTTGAGACGACTTTATGTTGTGATCTGGCGCTATAGAAATAAAACTGAATTGAACTGAATTGAATTCTTTCACTCATCTTCTACTGCTTTTCTGTTTTGCTGGTCACCGGAGTCGCTGGAGCCTTTCCCAGCTTGCTTCACTTCACTTCACTTTTATTGATTTGTCCCTCGGAGGGCAATTTGCTCCTGTCCACCTGGAATTTAGCGGGGGCTTTGGCCAGGAGGCGGAGCCACACGGAGACAGACAACCAATCTGGAGGTGGGAAGAAACAGGAACCTGGTACCCTCTGGCCATGTGGACATGCAGGTTCATTTTAAAGTGGTTAAAAAAACAATTCCGTCTGTAGCTGGCCTCCTTACTCCGTTGAGGGGGGGGTAGAGCTGAACTGGTTAAAGTGTCAGCCATCATGGACAGCACCCCCCACCCCCAGCGAGCACCTTAAACTCCTTCTGTGACAGACCGAAAGTGTAAGAGGGAGAGCCTCTTCATTCCGACTGCAGCCAGGCTGCAAAGTGACTTCCTGTAGCCTGGCAAGGGTTTTAATAGCATTGTACTACCAGTAATACCAGTACCTCAATGTTTCTAGAGGTAAATGTTTCAGTAAATCAGTAAAGTATCTTAACTTACCCTTTAGGGCAGGGGTGTCAAACTCATTTTCTCCGAGGGCCACATCAGCATTATGTTGACCCTTAACAGTGCAAATGTAACTAAATATAATGTAAAATAAATGTAACTACTCCTTAACATGCTGTTAAACAACTGTACTTATTACTTAATTAAGTTAAAAACATTACATATACAATTGCATAGTTGTAAAAATATATGGATACCTTATTGCTGTAATTATAAATCCTTTCAATTTATCAGGTTAATAAAACCACACCAACAACCAAACTTATTCAAGTAAATAATATTCAATGATAAATACAGAAAAATATCCAACAAGTTATGACATTAACTTTGTTCAACTCTTTAGTCACAGCTGAGAAGCAGAAGCAACGATTGTGAGCTGTTAAGAACACGTGTGACCGATGCAGCATTTCACAAGAACAAACGTCGGCACACAGCTCTCGAGGGCCGCAAACAATGACGTGGAGGGCCACATTTGGCCCCCGGGCCTTGAGTTTGACACCTGTGCTTTAGGGCAGTGGTCCCCAACCACCGGTCCGTGGCCCGGTACCGGTCCGTGAGGCAATTGTTACCGGGCCGCACAGAAAGAATAACTAGTGTAAACAATTTCCGTCGTATTGATGATTAGCGTCTAAAAGGTGTTTTAGGGTTAGGTTTAAGGATTTTCGCCAACGTAAAACAATCGCCTGTGACTTTACATGCTTTACGTGATACGTTACTAAAACAGCTGTAAACTAGTGAACATTTATTTAAAAAACAAACGTCTTTGGAGAGCTTCTTTGCTAAGGGGAAAGTCCAACTGAGGAGGAAGGAGAGGAGTCGACGACCTCCAAGAAAAGAAAACTTATTTTAGCAGACAAACCAGGAGTCAGACTTAAAACTCGGGTTTATCTCCAGCTGCCTTGCTTCAGTAACGAGGCAATGAAGGGTTCAAAAAGGGTTCGGGACAGAGAGACCAAGAACCCGGATTAAGAGACAAGAACCTGGATTAGAAAACAAGAATGTGGAATTTATGAAGCAAAAAAATGCGAACATGAAGGACAGAAGCAGTTATTGGTAAGATTATATTCCTGTTTTTTTTATAAAATTACACACACACACCCCCGCCCCCGGTCCGCTTGTGTCTGTAATGTTACAACCTTAAGCCACAGTCAGATTTCCCTCACATGAAGCAGGAATCTTCCATGAACTTCGTGCTCTAAGCTGTTCGTATATTAAAAGCTACTAATTTAGACGTTTTTCCTCTGCTTTGCCTTGAAGAGGAAATTAAGAGCAATTCTGTTTCCTGGACTCCGGCGGGTTCAATAATGAACTGACCCACCTTTTGCCTCTCAGTTCAGGTAGTTTCCCAGCCAAGATGGCCGCCAGGCCCATTGCTCCCTCCGTGTCCACAGTCGAGTGCTCGTACTCCTGAATCCGCAGCATCGCCAGCAACGTGTCCTCCTCACTGTCAGGCAGAAAGAAAAGTGTTGCTGCTTTTTCAACCAAAGTTCATATATTTCTATTTATTTCATGTTGGGAGATAATCCTATAATAATTAAGTTCTGCATCATAATATCTGGAATTCAGTCATTTTACAAGCGTCAACCAAAATCTGAACGTCAACACATATTTGTAGATGTCCTGTGCAGAAGCAGTACCTGACACAAAGGATTTGATCAACAAGGGTCTTTGCCAGCTGGAAGATGTTAACACCCAGTGAATGCTCCATCAAATCTGAGGTAAAACAAATCAGCCCAATAGAGGTTGCTCATTTTTCAACATTCAATCAACATTCTATTACATATGTGGAAGCACGGCTGACGTCACCTCTGTAGAGTTTCTTATTGGGGTTGCAGGACATGTCTTTGAGTGGGCTGTCAGTTTTGAGAGATTTCAGCAGCAGAGGAAAATCTTCTGGTTCAATTCCCTGTTGAATAGTTTAAATAATTACAATTTTGCTGATACAATATTTTCATGATGTTTCCAAATGTCGTGAGATATTATGGGCTCTGTTCACTGTGCAAGTGTGAAAGCAATTGTCCAACTTTTGTCGTTATATTTGTCCTACTATTTAAAGGACTGTGACACCTTTATTGTCTTATTTTATTACTACACTCACACCTTCCATCTGGGGGTAATCTGATCAGGACCTGTCCTTTCAGTCCCAGATAAAGCACGTTTCAAGGACTGCGTTCTTTCACCTTCGGAATATCTCAAAGGTCAGGCACCTCCTAACCCGAAAAGATGCAGAACAAATAGTCCATGCTTTTGTGACTTCCAGACTGGACTACTGCAACTCCTTACTGTCCGGCTGCCCAAAAAGGTCTATTAAACATCTCCAGCTAATCCAGAATGCAGCAGCTCAGGTTCTGATCCAGAATGCAGCAGCTCGTGTTCTGATCCAGAATGCAGCAGCTCAGGTTCTGATCCAGAACGCAGCAGCTCAGGTTCTGATCCAGAACGCAGCAGCTCGAGTTCTAACGGGAACCAGACTGAGAGAACACATTTCCCCTGTTCTGGCGTCTCTGCATTGGCTTCCTGTTAGGGAACGGATTGAATATAAAATCCTTCTACTTACTTTTAAAGCCCTCACTGGCCAGGCCCCTCCTTACCTTACAGAGATGATTATCCCGTATTGCCCCACTAGAACCCTGCGGTCCCAAAATGCTGGCCTGCTCGTGGTTCCTAAAATATCCAAGAGCAGACAGGGGGGCGGAGCTTCCAGTTATCAAGCTCCTTTAATGTGGAATCAGCTCCCTGATTGGTTCGTGAGACAGACACCATCTCTATGTTCAAGAGTAGACTAAAGACTTTCCTTTTTAACAAAGCTTATAACTAATCGATGCAGTAATCAATATAATCAATATGCTGTCATTAGGCAGCACTGGTGGCTTAACATCATGACACACTGAGCTCCTCCCCCTTTATCTGGTTATTCATGTTATAAATATATGTCAGTAATCTCTCTCTCTTCCTGTAGTCTTGTTCTCTCTCTCCCTCTGTTTGTCCCTCTCTCTCTTTCAGGTCCTTCTGTCCGTGGTGCTGCAGAACCTGGACCTGTGTCCCTCAACGCTGATGTCCACGTCGCTAGCATTAGCATTTATAGCTTTATATCGCTAGCATTAGCATTTATAGCTTTATATCGCTAGCATTAGCATTTATAGCTTTACATCGCTAGCATTAGCATTTATAGTTTCATACATCTCCTTGTTTCTGTCTCTCCTCCGACCTGCCATTCTCTCTCTCTCTCGCTCTCTCTCTCTCTCTACCCAGCCGGTCAGACAGATGGCCGTCCACCATGAGCCTAGGTTCTGTCTAAGGTTTCTGCCTGTTAAAGGGAAGTTTTTCCTTGCCTCCGTCTCCAAAGTTCTTGCTCTTGTGGGTCAAGTTGGGTTCTGTGTTTCCCTGCTAATCCTGTAAAGTCCTTAAGACGACTTCCTGTTCTGATCTGGCGCTATATAAATAAAACAGAATTGAATTGAATTGAATCTGCATAAACATTTCACCTCAAATACATGAATATGTATTTTAAGATGAATGTATTAATAGTTTAGGATCCAAATACAAACCCTGCACCCAAATTCTATGACATACCTGTTAGCGGCTCATTGTATGTGACACAATAGTGCTAAATGTGACCATGAACATGTCATGTTACAAAGCTAGCACACAGATGATTAACATCGAGGAGGTTTCTACCATCCATTTCCTATTGTCGGTGTGACTGAATGTTTCTAGACTGCGGGAGATACCAGAGAACTCAGAGGGAACATTTGGAGTGAGCCACTCTTTTGAGTCTTTGAAGACACAATTGCCTGCCAAATGGGGAATCCAGGACCAGTCCATTTGATTGGGTTTCCCTTGTCCCGTCCAACAAATACAACAAATACACAGACAGAGGACGAGCAAGAGGGTTTGAGATAGCCACACAGATTCACCATCTTGTGCTTTATAAGTATTGTGAATTTGACATCAATGAACTTTTTTTATTCTTCATTCCATGAATTACCATAGCTGCTAACTTACTATGACCAGAATTTTAGAATTGAGGTGCTTGATAGCTGCAGCTGTTCCAGCCAAGAGACCATATTGTCCAACAGCAGGTACAAGAACTGCATCCAGTTTCGGCACTTGGTCAAAGATCTCCATGCCCATTGTGCCCAATCCAGCTAGGTATGCTGGGCTTTCATCTCTGGAACACAGAAAGGTAAAGCTATGCATCATGTAAAGGCCACTAGTCTCCGAAGGATCATTAGAAAAAATAGAAGGGGTCATTTTATTAAAAGCATTCTCAATTATGTTCACTCAGATCTACACTGTTCAAAAAGGTTCCAAACCGCTTTGTCCGTTACCGGGTCGCGGGTCGTGCTGGAGACTATCCCAGGTCGCCAGGTCATTCCAGAGCGCTCACAACTACCGTGGGACAAAAAGGTTTGGCAGCTACCGATTGTGAAAGTTATCCCACTTAAACAGATGAGAGAGGTCTGTAATTTTCATCGTAGGTACACTTCAACTGCGAGACAGAATGTTAAAAAAATCCACATTGTATGTTTTTTAAACAATTTATTTTTATAATGGTGTAGAAAATAAATATTTAGTCAATAGCAAACGTTCAACTCAATACATTGTAGTGTAACCTTGGTGGTAGAGGTCAAATGTTTCCTCTAGTTCTTGACCCGGTTTGGACTCAAGCTGGTATTTTTACCCACTTCCACGCAGATCTTCTCTCGAGCTGTGATGTTTTGGGGCTGTTGCTGGGCAACACTGACTTTCAACTCCCTCCACTGATTTTCTTCTTCTTTTTTACCTTGTCTGCATTCGTGCTCCACAGTGACGTACACAACGTCAGTCTCTGCTAGAGTTCTCTGCTTTTTATTCTGATAGTGATTGTGACCGTCACCTGCCCTCTTGGCAGACTAGCCTATTCATATTTTATTAGTTTTATTACCTGCTTACCGCCGTAGAGGGCTGTGCACACCGCAGTGAACACACAACATGGACAAACACAAAGTGACAAATACACAGTGTTCTGAGGAGAGAGTGCAACGGATTTATTTGTGCCCCTTAATTCTACCCCTTCATCCAACCATCACCAAGAATTATCCCAAAACACTGTAAGTTATGCACTAACATACCAAGCCTCAAGTAGACGAACTGTTCTCGAGGTAGACAAATTGCACCCAGATACAGACAGACTAACCATAGGACCCGGGGTTAGGGACAGGACAGATTGTATTTGTATTTAGATATCACATGTTTTTAGGTGCCACATTTGTACCCTACGAGGTGAGACACCTGTAAAGTGCCTTGAGATATTTTTTTGTCATGATCTGGTGCTATATAAATTAAAATGAATTGAATTGACTACAATTTTGGTGAAATTACATTCTGGCTACATTAAAACAGTGAAAGTGAAAGGTCATCATTTGTAGCACCTACTCTTCAAGGTAGAGATATCCATTTTCTTTGGCCAGATGGTGGGCATGGTTCCTCGAGTCTTGGAACGTGCTGCCATATGAGATGAGCATGGCACCATAGTCTCTGTAAATCCTGAGGCGAGGCAAAGTGCAGCTCAACGGCATGATAACAAACACAGGGATTTTCAGCTCCACTGCATGATGAGCCATGGCCATGGAGAAGTTACAGTCATTGGCCACAATTACACCATTCCTCTGCTGCTTCTGGAAGGATATGAACACAATAAAAGGTAGTCATTTCTGCTGGCCTGGAGATCGTCAGAATTAGACAATTCTAATTTTATAAATTGTTTGTTTGGTTTGTAATTATCGAATGCAGATGGTTAGATGTTGTTTTTCTTTAACAGGGGTAAGGATTATTGCACGCTTGAGAGAAATGAGAGAAAACCCACTTTTCAATAATGAATACTGAATTATACTGTTTCGGATGTCGCCTGAGGCAAAAAAGGCTCACGTTTGGTATCCAGCACAACCTGATGAGAAATGGGCTGCTGGAACAGGATATCACTGGACACGGGTGAATACTTTGAAACCGACAAACAAAGAAGCAGCTGTTCGCCCAGTGTTCCAACATCCGTTGGCAAAAACTATTCACAACCAGAGATTGATGAAATACTACAACAATGCGATGGCACGTGGGAACCATGATGCCATGTCAGTGGTGTCATCATCAACCCCGCAATCAGAGATGGGGCACCAAGCCCCAGCTGATAACAACAACCTTTTTCCAAGAGTTGTTCATCTGAGACAGAATATCGTGAACCAACTAGAAGAGTGGAGGCCCCGGCAAAAACCAAAGCACAGTTGCCAATTACCTTCAGAAGACCTGATAGCGGAAGTAAATACTGCACTAAGAGGTATCCCTATGGGAACCATCACTGACTCCAATAAACTGATACAAAGTACAGCAACCATAATCCTTGAGAAGCCTAGGTACAAGATGGGCTTGGACCATAACAAGCAGTATCCGCCATGGAAGAGACGGTTGGAGACCAAGATAATGACAAGACAGAGCGTTAGCCAGCTAACAGAGCACCAGAAAGGGTACATGTGTGGTGACCACTTAGTAATAGGTCTCTCACCCAAGAGGTTTATGGGTAGTGGGCATGGTGTTGCACCCATAATGTTTTGGCGCTCAGATTGTCATTCATTCTGTTGTTGGCATCTGAAGAGTAAAGAGCAGTAACCCACCTTGGTCTCAGAGTCATTCCTCATCCTGCCACATGGTGACCCCAAATTGAACATGTTCGAAGCAGCAGATGGCAGCGCTTCCTCGTCAGCCATGTCGCCCCGACTCGCACAACCGTCCGGTTTCACCGCATCAGTGAAACTTCCAGAGTTCTGGCACAACGACCCGGCTCAGTGGTTCCAGCACGTCAAGGCGCTTTTCCACCTTCGAGGAATCACCAAGGACGACTCAAGGTACTACCCGGTGGTCGCAGCCCTGGACCAGCAGTCCACACGCCACGTAATGCAGCTGTTACGCGCCCCTCCACCACTCGGGAAATACGCCGCGCTCAAACAGCTCCTGCTCCGGAGATTCAGTCTGTCCGCCGCGGAGAGAGCGGACAGACCCCTGTCTCTGCCCGGATTGGGCGACCTCGACCTCATGGACAATATGCTGTCATTGTTGGGCTCGGATGAAGATGGCTTCATTTTCCCGCAAATTTTCCTGCGCCAGCTTCCGCCTCCGGTGCGCGCAGCCCTGGCCAATTCCCCGTGCCTGGCCGCTAACGATCTCCGGGGTTTGGCTGAAGAAGCGGATAGGGTCCTGCTGACGTCCAGACGTCCCACCGGGCAGTGGGTGGCGTCAACTTCCCTGCAGCCGACGGCCATGGCGGCTGGAGTCGCCGCGCGTAAACAGCACAGAGGTGACCTGTGTTTTTTCCACCAGCGTTTTGGCTGCAAGGCTCGGCGTCGTGTTCCACCGTGCACGTTTGAGGCGCCGGGAAACGCCAACGCCAGCGCTCAGTGGCAGCTGTGAGCGCTGGTGAGCAGGAAGAGCTGCTGTTCGTGAAGGACTCCCTATCAGGACGCCGTTTTCTGGTGGACTCCGGCTCTCAGAAGAGCATCCTCCCTCCAGCTGACTCGGACCTGTCAGCCCGCGGCAGCGGGCCGCAATTGAGTGCTGCCAACGGATCCACTATTGGGACATTTGGGACCAGGTCTGCGTCTGTCTGTTTCCATGGCCGCAGGTTTGAGTGGGACTTCGTTATAGCCTCCACGACTGTTCCCATCATCGGTGCAGATTTTCTGTGTGCAAATGGTTTACTGGTTGATGTTGCTAATAGATGATTGATTGATGCTGTGTCTTTTGCAACTTTTCCATGCCAGACAGGGGGATCTGGGCCGCTGATGCATGCCAGTTTTTCAACGTCGGGCGATGCGTTTCTGCGGTTACTGGCAGATTTTCCGTCGTTGACCACACCGGCCTTTTCTACCGCGGTTGCTAAGCATGGGGTAGAGCACTTCATTCCCACTGTAGGTCCACCAGTCTTTGCACGCACACGGCGCCTTGACACTGTCAAGTTGGCTTCGGCGAGGGAAGAGTTTGCTACTATGGAGCGTCTGGGCATAGTGAGGCGTTCGAACAGTCCTTGGGCTTCGCCGCTCCATATGGTACCCAAAGCGGATGGGTCGTGGCGGCCATGCGGCGATTTTCGCCGCTTAAACAATATCACCACACATGACCGCCATCCCATTCCGCATATCCAGGATTTTTCTGTTCACCTGGCGGGAACAACGGTTTTCTAAGGTAGACCTGGTGTGCGTTTATCACCAGGTACCGGTACGTGCAGAGGATGTGCCCAAGACCGCTGTCATTACTCCGTTCGGGCTTTTTGAGTTCATGCGCATGCCTTTTGGCCTGAAGGGGACGGCACAAACGTTTCAGAGACTCGTGGACTCAGTGAATTTTTCTGCCATGGCTGCTGTCCAGCCTGGTGATCGGGACATCCTCAACCTTAAATCTGCTGGTACAGGCCTCAGGCTTGAGGATGTTGTGGTGCAAGCAGGCGGTCCTAGCCTCCTCTGCGACGTCTCCATGGGCCGTCCTCGCCCGGTCATCCCAGTCACCTGGCGCCATTGGGTTTTTGACTCTGGTCACTCCCTCTCGCATCCAGGAGTCCGTGCTTCTGTGAGGCTGGTCAGTTGTAAGTTTGTGTGGCCCGGTCTTCGCAAAGAGGTAAAGGAGTGGGCTGCTGCATGTGTGGCATGCCAGCATGCGAAGGTTCACCAGCACACCAAGACTCCACTCGAACCGTTCTCAATTCCGGAACGGCGGTTCAACCATGTGCATGTGGACCTGGTGGGCCCCTTGCCTCCCTCTCAGGGTTTTACGCACCTGCTGACGATGGTGGACCGTACCACCCGGTGGCCAGAGGCGGTTCTGCTGTCCTCAACGACTTCTGCAGCCGTGGCGCGTGCATTTGTGTCGTCTTGGGTTGCACGTTTCGGTGCCCCGTCTGACATCACTTCTGACAGAAGCCCTCAGTTTGTTTCAGAGCTCTGGTCAGCAACAGCGAGTTCCCTGGGCACGCAGGTTCACCGCACTACCGCGTACCATCCTCAGGCTAACGGCTTAGGTGAACGTTGTCACCGCTCGCTCAAGGCTGCTTTGTAACTGGGTAGATTGTTTGCCTTGGGTGATGCTGGGGTTCAGCTCCAAAGGAGGACCTTTTTTTTAATTTTTATTTTTTTTATTTTTTTGATGCTTCACCTGCTGAGTTGGTGTTCGGGCAACCGCTCCGCATTCCGGGTTAGTTTTTTACGGAGAGTTCTGCCCCGCAGTAACATCGTTTTTCGTCAAACGCTGCTCTGTCTCCAGTGCCTGTTCATCACTGTTTTCCACGGCCGTTCGTGCCGCTGGAGCTCGCAAAAGCTCGCAAAAGCTCGCAAAAGCTCATTTTGTTTTCCTGCGAAGAGGTGTGTCCGGCCCAGGTTCCCCGTCGGGGTCGTCCCCCTTCCAGACTCACTGAGGTTGAAGGTCCTGAAAGGAAGCCTTCTGCGGATGTTGTGACTCCTAACTGTGATGCGAGTGGACGCCTGGCGCTACAGGTTCCTACGGTCGGACAGCATAGCCGATATGGCAGGCGGATCAGGCCCGCTGTCAGATATTGACTGGTTATCCAGATGTTCCCTCTGGGTGTCCAGGGGGGGGCTGTGTGGTGACCACTTAGGGTGCTTTCACACTGCACCAAGAGGACTCGGTTCCTTTGGGAACAAATTCCTGCATTTATAATTCGCTGAAAGGTCTGCGTTCACACTGATTTCTTCACGAAACGAACTTTCTGAGCAGCGTCGCGTGGCTGAAAGGGCGCTCGTCGATTGGACACAGTAGAAGGGGAAGTCCCGCCCTCTCCCATGTTTTTTTGAGTGCCCAGTTGCAGCTGCTGTTCATTCAAGGAGGGAAGCTCATTTAGTTCTGGCCTAAATCATAAATGTTACACAACGCTAGTCGTTGGGGATCCATAAAGTCTCAGGATCAGTTCAGAACAACGGAATGAAAAACTACAGCTGATTCTCCGCTCTGCGCTTGACTGTGTTAAAGCGCTGTGGAGCTGCGGGGAGAAGTCGTGTCAGTTACCGCTGATAAGTAGCTGGTTCTGAAAAAAATATTAAGGTATTATAACGCATATTTAGTAAATGAAATCTACACACAGTGGTACAGTGTCCCTTTATTTACACATGGTAAATAAAGGGGAACTCAGGAAATACAACAAGCTCTCCATATCTGAGGCACTCAAAAACTGCCAAAGACTAACAGCGCTGGTCACCCGGTTGAAGAGATTCATAAAAGAGCTAGAGGCAAAGAGAATAAACAAGTTCTTCTCTACTGAACCCATTGTCAGCTTGAGGAGGATCTGTATTTTCTTCATTTATTAACATATCCTGTCTCATCAGATCCTCCCCCCTACAGTCAGTTCATTCCAGTCACCTGTGCTCCGGTCATCAACTGCAAATCATCTCTCATCAGCCTTGCTGCCACATTGGTTAGTGATGATACCTACTTTTCAGTGTTCCAGATTCACCTCCTTTGTTTTGACCCTGCCTGATTCTTGGATTCTGTACACTTACCTGGCCCTTTGTATTCAGTTGCCTGATTATCCTCATTACGGGGTTTGTGACCTCTGCCTGATTAATGGAACTATCATTTGGTCTGCCCTTATCCTGATCTTTCTGCTGGATTTGACTGGGATCATAAGATGGCCAAAGGAGAAGATAGAAGAGACAGGTATCAAGACAAGAAAGCTCCTCACCAGCACCCTGGGACTGTACACTAAGCAAAAAGAGGGAGTGAAAGGACTAGTAGTATCAAGGCCACGATCAGCCTCGGGTGTCAGAGGACCAGTACGATATCTCTGCATTGTAATGGTCTCACTTTAATTTTTCTTTGGCGGATGAATAGCTTTCTTGCAGGACTTGAATGAGTTTGTGATGTTGAAAGATGCAATATTCTAGAAATTTGGAATGCCCCTCTCATGTGGTTTGTGTGTGTTTACCTGTTCTAAGCAAGTGAGCAAGTACAGAGCTCCTCTCTCTTTCACAGACCCTGTGTAGTGCAGGTGCTCCTTCTTAAGGTAGATCTCAAGTCCGTACTGCTTTGACAATCTAGAATACTTAAAACACAAAACAGCAGCATTTTAGCATTTCCAGTTTAATCTTGCATGTAAATGCAATTTTACAGAAGGTAACATAAGCACAAACTGTATTTTATTTATTTCTAAAACAGAGATAGTACACAATCATTCCCCATGGAAAGAATTTGTGTCTTTGCATTTTCTTTTTAATTAATGGTCACAGAATGAAAACTGTGTTCTTACATTCAAAAGCTGTAAATAAATTGTATAAGAGTAGACTTGAATATACTGTAGTCCCTCGATATAATACGGTTCATTTTCCGCGACTTCGCTGCTTTGCGGAGTTTTTTAGTGCAATTTCAGATTTTTTTTTTGCACTTGAACGCGCCTTGAAACGGTGAAGACGAATGTGCCGGTCGGAGGAACTGTGAAATACGCGCGGGTTGCTATTAATAACTTCTCATGTGTTCAACCTCGTAGGTTGATCATTAAAATTAAATTCGTTATTTCTAAAAGCTATCATATTTATTTGTTAAGCGTTTGTTTAATAGCGCTCTTATTCTCTGTGTAAAAAGAGGCTTTTATTTTGTAGGAGCATAAACGTCGCGTCCCTTTTGGGTTTTGTTTCTTCCTGTTGATACATGTAGCCGCTGCCGTTCCGCTGTGCTAAGCTATCCAATAAAGCAGCATGAGAGGCTAAAGACAGCACGAGTAGAATATTTGTTCTTCTGCACTCCAAGCGGCTCTTTCCTCGACCTGCACGCCTTAACATTATTAACAGGAAAACGTTTACTGTACGTACTATATATTTATATTCCTCAAACCAATGTTTAGTTCTGAAAAGCTGGGTGCATGGCTCCAGTAGTGATCGGAACACTTGGGGCAGTAACCCCCAAGCTGGGTGCATGGCTCCAGTAGTGATCAGGGCACTAGGGGCAGTAACCCCCAAGCTGGGTGCATGGCTCCAGTAGTGATCAGGGCACTAGGGGCAGTAACCCCCAAGCTGGGTGCATGGCTCCAGTAGTGATCGGAACACTTGGGGCAGTAACCCCCAAGCTGGGTGCATGGCTCCAGTAGTGATCAGGGCACTAGGGGCAGTAACCCCCAAGCTGGGTGCATGGCTCCAGTAGTGATCAGGGCACTAGGGGCAGTAACCCCCAAGCTGGGTGCATGGCTCCAGTAGTGATCGGAACACTTGGGGCAGTAACCCCAAGCCGGGGAGAAGGAAGTCTGAACTTCCCTGCTTGGGCTGCGGCCCCCCCGACCCGGCCCCGGATAAGCAGTTGAAGATGGATGGACAAACTGTATGTGGCAGTAAGCTGTAAAATGGGCCACTTTACTGGGTATCACTAAAAGGTCTTCCCTGTATTACTGACATGAATGTATTCTTATTTATCAATTTGTAGATTCATTCATGGATTGTTGTCAACAAATTTACCGGTAGTTACTTTGAAGTTTGTTCTCCTGTGTGTGTTACAGTTTCCATTTATTTCTCTGGCAATTCATAAGAGAAAACATTCTAATATTCAGAAAACATTTGTGAGATAGATAGATAGATAGATAGATAGATAGATAGATAGATAGATAGATAGATAGATAGATAGATAGATAGATAGATAGATAGATAGATAGATAGATAGATAGATAGATAGATAGATAGATAGATAGATAGATAGATAGATAGATAGATAGATAGATAGATAGATAGATAGATAGATAGATAGATAGATAGATAGATAGATAGATAGATAGATAGATAGATAGATAGATAGATAGATAGATAGATAGATAGATAGATAGATAGATAGATAGATAGATAGATAGATAGATAGATAGATAGATAGATAGATAGATAGATAGATGATAGATAGATAGATAGATAGATAGATAGATAGATAGATAGATAGATAGATAGATAGATAGATAGATAGATAGATAGATAGATAGATAGACAGATAGATAGATAGACAGATTAATAGATAGATAGATAGATAGATGTTAGATAGATGATAGATAGATAGACAGATAGATAGATGTTAGATAGATAGATAGATAGATAGATAGATAGATAGATAGATAGATAGACAGATTAATAGATAGACAGATAGATAGATAGATAGATAGATAGATAGATAGATAGATAGATAGATAGATAGATAGATAGATAGATGTTAGATAGATAGATAGATAGATAGATAGATAGATAGATAGATAATAGATAGATTAATAGATAGATAGATAGATAGATAGATAGATAGATAGATTGGTGTGTGAATGCTCAATGGAATGCTTATTTGTATTTGGAGGTATTTGGTACATTCACTCCATTTTTTAACACTTTACCCTAATAACCGACTCTGTGATGGACTGAAATTTTTGGTCATCTTCATTTCAAGTATGATTTTTATCTAACTTTGCATTGCATTAATCAGACAACGAATACTGATCTTATCATTTAAAATTACATAACTACACACCTTTTTTTCAGCTCAATTTGAGACCATTTTTCAGTGTGCAGCAATCATTGCTCTCTTTCTTTCCTACAATACAATATCAGATCTCAGTACTTTAGCATACCGTGCAGGGTGTTTTCTGGATCCCTGTCTGGATCCGGACAGCTGCGGCGCTGATGTCCTCAAAGCGGACGTACTGAGGTTTCGGGACAAACCTGAACTCGCTGATGCGTCTGGTTTTTGGAGGGTCTCTTAGAGTGATCTCAAGCCCTCCCACCACTTTGGTTTCAACAGCCTTTACGTCCCCATTAAGAAGCTCCTCCTCACCAAAGTCCTTCAGTCTCTCTGGTTCAATGAGGGTGGCTCTGCGGCCTGCAGTGCTATTACTGACAGCACTGCATTTGGAAAAGCTTCCAGGCTGACTGGGGCCCAGTTGCAATTCTTCTCTGGGAGAGAAGAGAACAGGAATATGCTAAGATTAAAAAAACAGATATCGTGTGGTTAGTTTTTGTTAGAGTGACTATATAGATTATACCAGGTAGGAAGTGAAAGGTTTTCAAAAAGATAGTGTTGAATTCTGCAAAGCTATAATTTCACAGTGACGTTTGGAATCCATTCAAAACATTAATTTAATCATTCAAAACATTTACAGCGAATTCTATACAATAGAGACACACATATAATCCATCAGCATAAAATGAAGAATCATTTTTCATGTGGCCCAAGCTTTCATTGGGCAGCATGAAATGATTCATTTGGACACTTGGTACATTTGTAACACTACTAAATGGGCATTGAACTTAATTAAACATAACACATCTAATATTATACTAAAAATATGATATGAAACAGGCAGATGAAAGCATAGGACCTAAATGTACATAAATAACTAGAAAATCTCAGAGAGCACAGACCTCCCCCAAGCAGCTCGCTCCCCTCCTAACTGGATCTACACCGTCCACACGGTGATCTGGATCAGCACCAGAAGCTTCTAGATTGTTCTCGGTATCTTTATACACCAACATGAAAAGTGAAAGTGAATCAGAGTTGGTGTGTATTGTGTGGTGATTTTGAATCAGTAAATCAATGATAAGATTTTACATTTTTTCCTGACTTCATTCTGGATCACATCCAGATGAAATAAGAAACCTCCACCCGACATGACTGTGTCAAATTCCATAAACATTGGCCAATAATCAACCGAGCTACTGAGGAACACATTTTGAAGCTCCGTTGACTCCAATGTTAATGAAAAATTCAAAGTAATCTGTAATCCAGGATCTCTGTTCCTGGTAACATTCTCAACATTTCCTAAAAAATGTCATCAAGATCCGTCGCTAACGTTTTGAGTTATCCTTCTAACAGACAAACAAACCAACGCCGGCGATTACATAACTCCTGCCTTCATTAATTTACTTTCATTTATTGTATTATTTTGAGCATGATATAAACAGACGTGCAATACAGCACAAAACTGCGATGAAAACAATGATCAAACGCAAGCTTTGCTGCTGCCTTGGCGGAGGTAAGAAAGCATTTCATTCTTTGTTCGTCACTGATCCCTTCAATCAGCCTTCAACCCTTTAAACTTTTGCAAAATCCAGAATTTATTTCATGGATACATGTGTTGGCTTGTATCTATCAGCTTTTTCGGGGGAAAAAAATCAAACTTCTGAAGTAGAAGTCTCAAAATCCTGAAAGGCCATGTGTACCAAATATGATATGTTTGGCAATAAAGGATTAATGCAGCTCACCACCAGGTATCAATACAGTGGTTAAGATCCTGAACATTCTCAGCAGGGATTTCTAGTATTGCTGTCAACCATGAAAACATTTGAGGGATTAATAAATTATGATCTGAGTTACCGGTACATGTCGATGATTTATGTACGAAGGACTTTCAACGGAAACAAGACCGCAAGGGCTTTTTAGAAATGCTCCTCTTAGACAGGATGTTTGACTGTACTTGTACTGTAATACATGCTACTGTGTGACTGTACTTGTACTGTAATACATGCTACTGTGTGACTGTATTTGTACTGTAATACATGCTACTGTGTGACTGTACTTGTACTGTAATACATGCTACTGTGTGACTGTACTTGTACTGTAATACACGCTACTGTGTGACTGTATTTGTACTGTAATACATGCTACTGTGTGACTGTACTAAATAAATTTATTCATCATCTGTAATTACCTCCCTGTGAAACCATCACCTTATTGTGGTGAAGAGGTTTGTGTGTCCCTATGCTGTGTTGTCTGGAGCCTGGTGCTCCTGGTAGGGTCTCCCATGGCAAATTGGTCTCAGGTGAGGGGCCAGACTAAGAATGGTTTATGAAGAACCTATGAGAAACCGAGGAAGAGGAGATATGACCCGGCACAGAGGAAGCCCGGGGCCCCGGCCGGGACAAGCCCGAAAGAGAGACGTGGCTCCATCTCCATCCTGTGGGTTCACCACCTGCGAGAGGACCCAATAGGGTCGAGTGCGCTGTCATAAGGCGTCCAGGGACCTCGACTGACCAGACCCAGGCAGCAGAGACTGGCTCTGGGGACGTGGAATGACACCGCTCTGTGGGGGAAGGAGCCTGAGCTTCTGCTGGAGGTGGAGGGGTACCAGTTAAATCTGGTGGGGCTTACCTCTACGCACAGCCTCGGCCCCGGAACCATTCTCCTGGATGGAGGTTGGACTCTATTCTTCTCCGGAGTTGCACAAGGTGTGAGGTGCTGGGCGGGTTTGGGGATACTCAGAAGTCCCTGGCTGAGTGCTGCTACGTTGGGGTTTACCCCAGTGGCAAGAGGGTCACCTCCCTACGCCTTTGGGTTATTGCGGGGGGGGCGGGGGGGGATTCTGTCTTTTATCTGTGCATATGCACCGAATAGCAGTTCAGCTTATCAGGCCTTCTTGGAGAACCTGTATGGGGCTCCAGTAAGGGACTCCACAGTTCTGCTGGGGGGACTTCAATGTACACATGGGCAATGATGGCAACACCTGGAAAGGCGTGATTGGGAGGAATGGCCCCCCGATCTAAACCCGAGCTGTCGTTTGTTATTGGACTTCTGTGATAGTGATGGACTGTCCATAATGAACACATGTTCAAACAGAAGGATGATCATACGTGTACCGGTACATGGTACCAGAGCATGTACAGTAAAGATGGGACACAGGGGGGTTGATGAGATCCATACAGATCCAGCTTTTTACTCTCGCAAGCATCCTGGATGGGGCCTGGGAGTATGCCCATCCAGTCTACATGTGTTTTGTGGACTTGGAGAAAGTGTATGACCGGGTTCCCCGGGAGTAAGAACATTTAAGTATTGTTACGTTTCCTCTGCTTCAGATAATGTAAAGTAATACAGACCCATCAATTACAGTGCTCTAAGTTAGCACATCAACAATGGATGGATGGATTGTTGGTGTGTAAAGATACCGAGAACAATCTAGAACTTTCTGGTGCTGATCCAGATCACCGTGTGGACGGTGTAGATCCAGTTACTAAATACTTTTTATTGATTTGTCCCTCGGAGGGCAATTTGGTTTACAGTTGCAGTCTAACTGTAGTCTGCTGCTGGTCGCCGCATGCGCATGCGCCCAGGCAATGTGGGTGAAGTGTCTTGCCTAAGGACACAACGAGCCGGGAATCGAACCGCCAACCTCTCAATCACAGGACGACACTCTCAACCGTCGCCCCCCGGCATGCTCTGAGTGAGTTCTAGTTTATTTTTTACTTCATTGCTAGCATTTTCATTGCTGTTGCTTTTGACGTTGTTGTTATTCAAATAGTGCAAAACAGTATTTTCATTCCACGCTGGCTCTGAAGAATGAATAACTATTTGCTGTATTTCGTCCTTGTTATTTATTTGCCACCATTCAATGTTCAATCAGTGCTCCGTGACTTATAATTTGTTTTAGCACACATACATACCAATAAAGTGCATTTGCTTCATTGTTTTTTCTCTCAATGTGTCCAAAGTGACAAACACAGGAACGCTTTCTGGACTCGATGCCATCTCATTTACATATTGCACATTGCATCAGAAGAGATCTCAAATGGACGGCCTTTTTCATTGCATTACACTGATTTCATTCATGAGCACCAAGATGGGAAGACGTTTGTAGAACGATATTGCTCACTGCTACAAGGAGTTGGTTTAAAACATTGGGGATTGCAGCAATCAAGTCAAAGGAAAACAAGTTGACAAGTCACCAAAGTAAGGAGGAATTTAAGGTGGAATATATCATTTCAGAGTGTTTTTTTTCTGGGTGGGCTGCAGAAAATGCAAATGAGGAAGAGGAATGGAAGTGAAAAACAGATACTTAACATGTGGATGCAGTAAGAAGGAAACTCTGTCGCGAAGAGCTGGTTTAGAGAGAGGTGAGGAGGTTCAAGGCGACGACATGTTCTAAGCTCCAACCTTTGCCAGAAGGGATCCTTCTCCTCTCTGTCTTTCAGTGCCGACCTGGACCTGAACAAGCGTTCAGTAAAATAGCTTGAGTAGAATAACTGGGCAGCAAAATTCATCCTGATTGCAATAATGCACTCCTGAAATCCAGAAAGTCTTCTCCTGCTGTGGGGTGAAAGAAATAACACTGGTTGGAGCTGCTGCCACAGTGACACATGCCCCCGCCAGCTCCCTCCCTCCTTCCATGCCCTGGAGCTACTTAAGTAAGGATTAGCTAGCCACACATCTCCAGTGACGTCGCTCTTCCCAGGGCTCTATTCCGAGTCCCAGACCAAGATTACTTCCACTTTCAATGACGCGATGCTAATCAGACAGTCTAAGGAGATGTGCCCACACCTTTTAGCTTGAGAGCTACTTTTAAAATGACAAAGTCAAAACGATCTACCACGAGAAAAATGTAAAACATGCACGCACACACACGCACACACACACACATATGTATTTATACCGAATATACCTTATATTTACAATATATATAGCTGCACCTTGCATGACAGTATGAACTTAAGACAATGCTGTGCATTACCTACTCTGCTGACTTGCACTCAGTGGACATCACAGTAGCTGTGTGTTGTTTAGTGTCTGTGTGTGTGTGTGTGTTGTTTAGTGTCTGTGTGTGTGTGTGTTGTTTAGTGTTGGGGTGTGTGTGTGTGTTGTTGAGTGTTGGGGTGTGTGTGTGTGTTGTTGAGTGTCTGTGTGTGTGTGTGTGTTGTTGAGTGTCTGTGTGTGTGTGTGTGTTGTTGAGTGTCGGGGTGTGTGTGTGTGTTGTTTAGTGTCGGGGTGTGTGTGTGTTGTTTAGTGTCGGGGTGTGTGTGTGTGTTGTTTAGTGTCGGGGTGTGTGTGTGTGTTGTTGAGTGTCGGGATGTGTGTGTGTTGTTGAGTGTCGGGGTGTGTGTGTGTGTTGTTGAGTGTCGGGGTGTGTGTGTGTGTTGTTTAGCATCGGGGTGTGTGTGTGTGTTGTTGAGTGTCGGGGTGTGTGTGTGTGTGTGTTGTTTAGTGTCGGGGTGTGTGTGTGTGTTGTTTAGTGTCGGGGTGTGTGTGTGTTGTTTAGTGTCGGGGTGTGTGTGTGTGTTGTTGAGTGTCGGGGTGTGTGTGTTGTTGAGTGTCGGGGGGTGTGTGTGTTGTTGAGTGTCGGGGTGTGTGTGTGTTGTTGAGTGTCTGTGTGTGTGTGTGTGTTGTTTAGTGTCTGTGTGTGTGTGTGTGTTGTTTAGTGTCGGGGTGTGTGTGTGTTGTTTAGTGTCGGGGTGTGTGTGTGTGTTGTTGAGTGTCGGGGTGTGTGTGTGCTGTTGAGTGTCGGGGTGTGTGTGTGTTGCTTAGTGTCGGGGGGTGTGTGTGTTGTTGAGTGTCGGGGTGTGTGTGTGTTGTTGAGTGTCGGGGTGTGTGTGTGCTGTTGAGTGTCGGGGTGTGTGTGTGTTGCTTAGTGTCGGGGGGTGTGTGTGTTGTTGAGTGTCGGGGTGTGTGTGTGTTGTTGAGTGTCTGTGTGTGTGTGTGTGTTGTTGAGTGTCTGTGTGTGTGTGTGTGTTGTTTAGTGTCGGGGTGTGTGTGTGTTGTTTAGTGTCGGGGTGTGTGTGTGTGTTGTTGAGTGTCGGGGTGTGTGTGTGCTGTTGAGTGTCGGGGTGTGTGTGTGTTGCTTAGTGTCGGGGGGTGTGTGTGTTGTTGAGTGTTGGGGTGTGTGTGTGTTGTTGAGTGTCGGGGTGTGTGTGTGTTGTTGAGTGGCGGGGTGTGTGTGTGTTGTTGAGTGTCGGGGTGTGTGTGTTGCTTAGTGTCGGGGTGTGTGTGTTGTTGAGTGTCGGGGTGTGTGTGTGTGTTGCTTAGTGTCGGGGTGTGTGTGTTGTTGAGTGTCGGGGTGTGTGTGTGTTGCTTAGTGTCGGTGTGTGTGTGTGTTGTTGAGTGTCGGGGTGTGTGTGTTGTTGAGTGTCGGGGTGTGTGTGTGTTGTTGAGTGTCGGGGTGTGTGTGTGTTGTTGAGTGTCGGGGTGTGTGTGTGTGTGTGTTGTTGAGTGTCGGGGTGTGTGTGTGTTGTTGAGTGTCGGGGTGTGTGTGTGTTGTTGAGTGTCGGGTGTGTGTGTGCTGTTGAGTGTCGGGGTGTGTGTGTGTTGCTTAGTGTCGGGGTGTGTGTGTTGTTGAGTGTCGGGGTGTGTGTGTGTTGCTTAGTGTCGGGGTGTGTGTGTGTTGTTTAGTGTCGGGGTGTGTGTGTGTTGTTTAGTGTCGGGGTGTGTGTGTGTTGCTTAGTGTCGGGGTGTGTGTGTGTTGTTTAGTGTCGGGGTGTGTGTGTGTTGTTTAGTGTCGGGGTGTGTGTGTTGTTGAGTGTCGGGGTGTGTGTTGTTTAGTGTCGGGGTGTGTGTGCTGTTGAGTGTCGGGGTGTGTGTGTGTTGCTTAGTGTCGGGGTGTGTGTGCTGTTGAGTGTCGGGGTGTGTGTGTGTTGCTTAGTGTCGGGGTGTGTGTGTTGTTTAGTGTCGGGGTGTGTGTGTGTTGTTGAGTGTCGGGGTGTGTGTGTTGCTTAGTGTCGGGGTGTGTGTGCTGTTGAGTGTCGGGGTGTGTGTGTGTTGCTTAGTGTCGGGGTGTGTGTGTTGTTTAGTGTCGGGGTGTGTGTGTTGTTTAGTGTCGGGGTGTGTGTGTTGCTTAGTGTCGGGGTGTGTGTGCTGTTGAGTGTCGGGGTGTGTGTGTGTTGCTTAGTGTCGGGGTGTGTGTGTTGTTTAGTGTCGGGTGTGTGTGTTGTTTAGTGTCGGGGTGTGTGTGTTGTTTAGTGTCGGGGTGTGTGTGTTGTTGAGTGTCGGGGTGTGTGTTGTTTAGTGTCGGGGTGTGTGTGTTGTTTAGTGTCGGGGTGTGTGTGTTGTTGAGTGTCGGGGTGTGTGTTGCTTAGTGTCGGTGTGTGTGTGTGTTGTTGAGTGTCGGGGTGTGTGTGTGTTGCTTAGTGTCGGGGTGTGTGTGTTGTTTAGTGTCGGGGTGTGTGTGTGTGTGTTGTTGAGTGTCGGGGTGTGTGTGTGTGTGTGTTGTTTAGTGTCGGGGTGTGTGTGTTGTTGAGTGTCGGGGTGTGTGTGTGTTGTTGAGTGTCGGGGTGTGTGTGTGTGTGTGTTGTTGAGTGTCGGGGTGTGTGTGTGTGTGTGTTGTTGAGTGTCGGGGTGTGTGTGTGTGTTGTTGAGTGTCGGGGTGTGTGTGTGTGTGTGTTGTTGAGTGTCGGGGTGTGTGTGTGTGTGTGTTGTTGAGTGTCGGGGTGTGTGTGTGTTGTTGAGTGTCGGGGTGTGTGTGTGTGTGTGTTGTTGAGTGTCGGGGTGTGTGTGTGTTGTTGAGTGTCGGGGTGTGTGTGTGTGTGTGTTGTTGAGTGTCGGGGTGTGTGTGTGTGTGTGTTGTTTAGTGTCGGGGTGTGTGTTGTTTAGTGTCGGGGTGTGTGTGTGTGTGTGTTGTTGAGTGTCGGGGTGTGTGTGTGTTGTTGAGTGTCGGGGTGTGTGTGTGTGTTGTTTAGTGTCGGGGTGTGTGTGTTGTTTAGTGTCGGGGTGTGTGTGTTGTTTAGTGTCGGGGTGTGTGTGTTGTTGAGTGTCGGGGTGTGTGTGTGTTGCTTAGTGTGTGTGTGTGTGTGTTGTTTAGTGTCGGGGTGTGTGTGTGTGTGTGTTGTTGAGTGTCGGGGTGTGTGTGTGTGTGTGTTGTTTAGTGTCGGGGTGTGTGTGTGTGTGTGTTGTTGAGTGTCGGGGTGTGTGTGTGTTGTTGAGTGTCGGGGTGTGTGTGTGTGTGTTGTTTAGTGTCGGGGTGTGTGTGTTGTTTAGTGTCGGGGTGTGTGTGTTGTTTAGTGTCGGGGTGTGTGTGTTGTTGAGTGTCGGGGTGTGTGTGTGTTGCTTAGTGTGTGTGTGTGTGTGTTGTTTAGTGTCGGGGTGTGTGTGTGTGTGTTGTTGAGTGTCGGGGTGTGTGTGTGTGTGTTGTTGAGTGTCGGGGTGTGTGTGTGTGTGTGTTGTTGAGTGTCGGGGTGTGTGTGTGTGTGTGTTGTTGAGTGTCGGGGTGTGTGTGTGTGTGTTGTTTAGTGTCGGGGTGTGTGTGTGTTGTTGAGTGTCGGGGTGTGTGTGCGTTGTTGAGTGTCGGGGTGTGTGTGTGTTGTTGAGTGTCGGGGTGTGTGTGTGTGTGTGTTGTTGAGTGTCGGGGTGTGTGTGTGTGTGTTGTTGAGTGTCGGGGTGTGTGTGTGTGTTGTTGAGTGTCGGGGTGTGTGTGTGTGTTGTTTAGTGTCGGGGTGTGTGTGTGTGTGTGTTGTTGAGTGTCGGGGTGTGTGTGTGTGTGTGTGTTGTTTAGTGTCGGGGTGTGTGTGTGTGTTGTTGAGTGTCGGGGTGTGTGTGTGTGTGTGTTGTTGAGTGTCGGGGTGTGTGTGTGTGTGTGTTGTTGAGTGTCGGGGTGTGTGTGTGTTGTTGAGTGTCGGGGTGTGTGTGTGTGTGTTGTTGAGTGTCGGGGTGTGTGTGTGTTGTTGAGTGTCGGGGTGTGTGTGTGTGTGTTGTTGAGTGTCGGGGTGTGTGTGTGTTGTTGAGTGTCGGGGTGTGTGTGTGTTGTTTAGTGTCGGGGTGTGTGTGTGTGTGTTGTTGAGTGTCGGGGTGTGTGTGTGTGTGTTGTTGAGTGTCGGGGTGTGTGTGTGTGTGTGTTGTTGAGTGTCGGGGTGTGTGTGTGTGTGTGTTGTTGAGTGTCGGGGTGTGTGTGTGTGTGTTGTTTAGTGTCGGGGTGTGTGTGTGTTGTTGAGTGTCGGGGTGTGTGTGCGTTGTTGAGTGTCGGGGTGTGTGTGTGTTGTTGAGTGTCGGGGTGTGTGTGTGTGTGTGTTGTTGAGTGTCGGGGTGTGTGTGTGTGTGTTGTTGAGTGTCGGGGTGTGTGTGTGTGTTGTTGAGTGTCGGGGTGTGTGTGTGTGTTGTTTAGTGTCGGGGTGTGTGTGTGTGTGTGTTGTTGAGTGTCGGGGTGTGTGTGTGTGTGTGTGTTGTTTAGTGTCGGGGTGTGTGTGTGTGTTGTTGAGTGTCGGGGTGTGTGTGTGTGTGTGTTGTTGAGTGTCGGGGTGTGTGTGTGTGTGTGTTGTTGAGTGTCGGGGTGTGTGTGCGTTGTTGAGTGTCGGGGTGTGTGTGTGTTGTTGAGTGTCGGGGTGTGTGTGTGTGTGTGTTGTTGAGTGTCGGGGTGTGTGTGTGTGTGTTGTTGAGTGTCGGGGTGTGTGTGTGTGTTGTTGAGTGTCGGGGTGTGTGTGTGTGTTGTTTAGTGTCGGGGTGTGTGTGTGTGTGTGTTGTTGAGTGTCGGGGTGTGTGTGTGTGTGTGTTGTTTAGTGTCGGGGTGTGTGTGTGTGTTGTTGAGTGTCGGGGTGTGTGTGTGTGTGTGTTGTTGAGTGTCGGGGTGTGTGTGTGTGTGTGTTGTTGAGTGTCGGGGTGTGTGTGTGTTGTTGAGTGTCGGGGTGTGTGTGTGTGTGTTGTTGAGTGTCGGGGTGTGTGTGTGTTGTTGAGTGTCGGGGTGTGTGTGTGTGTGTTGTTGAGTGTCGGGGTGTGTGTGTGTGTGTTGTTGAGTGTCGGGGTGTGTGTGTGTGTGTGTTGTTGAGTGTCGGGGTGTGTGTGTGTGTGTGTTGTTTAGTGTCGGGGTGTGTGTGTGTTGTTGAGTGTCGGGGTGTGTGTGTGTGTGTTGTTGAGTGTCGGGGTGTGTGTGTGTTGTTGAGTGTCGGGGTGTGTGTGTGTGTGTGTTGTTGAGTGTCGGGGTGTGTGTGTGTTGCTGTCCTGCTCCTCATGCTTCTTCACTTTGCTTTCTGTAACTAACCGGGTCAAACTCACACGTATCACAAACACAGCAGCCAGAATCACCTCACAGAGCTAAACAGCAGGTCCAAACTCCATAATACAAGACATTACCCACTGAACCAGTGCTTCTCAGTTATTTTCTGTTACCCCCCCCCAGGAAAAAAAAACATTTTGTGACCCCGCCCCCAACTATAGATAATATAATTTGCCAATAAAATGGTTCAGTGTACCTCTGCATAACATTGTATCTATTAACAATAAAGAAAATTAAAGAAATATAGATCAACTTACAACAAATAATAACTTTATTAACATTGTTTTTAAATTTGAATGAAATGAAATTAAAATAAATAAATACATTAAATCCTTATTTAAACTACAACTTTTTTGCTAAATTGAACCATTTGATACTGAAAAATAAAATAAAACAAAAAAATTATAAATTAAAACTGATCAGCAACATTAACTCAGGTGTGCAATATATATATATATATATATATATATATATTAACTCCCACCGTCGTCACTCTGAAGCTAAACGCTACAGACACTTTGTCATATTTCCTCGTCTTAGCTTCCGGTTGTCTCGCTGCTCGTTACGTTATAACTCCCGCTCTTTGCTGTGTGCACGGTGAAACCACAAACATTCGCCACAGAGAGAGAGAGGACCGGTGCACTAAACCAACACATCATCCCACTACCATCAGGACACAGATACAGGACCAACAAGTTGAGAAGGGCTCGACTCAGGAAAAGTCGGATGCCTGCGGTTACAGCTGCCCTGAACAGCAGACCTTCTGATCAGCCTGTCTGCTCCTGAATGTCTGTTTTCTGGATGTTGTGTCACACGTGGTTTATTATTGGTTGTTGTCTGTGATGTGTGATGATGCCGTTGATGTTCAGTCAGTGAAGACAAATTTCCCTACAGGGGCTAATAAAATCTATCAATCTAAAAGAGAGATCACTGACTGGCTGCACTGCACGTCAATCAAGTGGCAAACGCCATCGTGAGGACGGATGTTCTTGAAACAGATTTCTTGATTTTTATTTTCATGCGATCTAGTCATACGACCTACGATCAACCGGTTGATAGCGATTAACGCAGAGGTCTCCAACCTTTGTCTATACTTTCTTTTGGAAAGGAAAGCCTGCTAATGAGCCTCGAATCCATGGTGTGGGTTTTGCTATCAAGAACTGCCTCATCAACCACCTCCATGAACTCCCTGTGGGCGTCAGCGAGCGCCTGATGACCGGACGTCTGATGCTTTCAAGCAGTCAGATGGCCACTGTTATTAGTGCCTACGCCCCAACGCTTGATGCACAGGACGAAGTAAAGGAGGCCTTCTGCGCTGACCTGGACAAAATCCTACCAGAAGTGCCCAAGGAGGACAAGTTAATCCTGCTTGGAGATTTTAACGCCAGAGTGGGTTAAACCACCACCTATGGAGGGGTACGCTGGGGAGAGAAGGGGTTGGAAACACCAACTCCAACGGCTTACTACTGCTAACCAAGTGCTCAGAGCACAACCTGGCCATCACCAACACACATTTCCGTCAGAGAACAAAGTTCAAAACATCATGGATGCATCCTCGCTCCAAACTGTGGCATCTGATCGACTCTGTCATTGTCCGCTCCAAAGACCGCCGTGATGTCATCAACACCAGAGCAATGACCGGTGCAGACGACTGCTGGACTGACCACCGCCTCATTCGCTCCATCATGTCTATCCGCTTAATGCGGAAAAGGAGGGTGCAGAAAAGGCAGAGCCGGCCGAAGCTTAACCTCGAGCGGCTGGATGACACCGCCTACCGACAACGGCTGCAGGACGCTCTCGGCGCTGCCTTGCCCAAACAGTATCCGGAGGATACTGAGACACACTGGCTCACGCTTTCCACTGCCATCACGGACTCCTGTAAAAACATCCTCGGTCACAAAAAGCGGAGACATCAAGACTGGTATGATGAGAACGACAAAATTCAACAGCTCATTGACATCAAGCGGCAAACGTTCATAACCTGGCAGAATAACATCCACTGCAAGGTTAAAAGAGCAGCCCATGCTAAAGCGAAGGCATCTGTCCAAAAGCTAGTCAGGAAACTGAAGAACCAGTGGTGGACAACGAAGGCTCTGGAGATTCAGCAACTTGCTGACTCTGGAGATACGAGAGGTTTCTGCGATGCCACGCGAGCGGTATATGGCCCCAGCTACCGCCGCCTGACCCCCCTTCGCTCCAAAGATGGGCTTATGCTGCTGAAGGACAAGGAGGCAATTTCTAAAAGGTGGAAAGAGCATTATGAGGATCTCTTAAACAGGGACACGATTCCTGAGATGGAGGCCCTTAACAAACTCCCTCAACAGCCCATGGTTGAAAGCATGGGAGAACCACCTAGCCTGGATGAGGTGCAGGATGCTATCAGGAAGATGAGGAACAACAAGGCTGCTGGGCCAGACGGCATCCCAGCAGAAGTCCTGAAGAAAGGCGGGCCCGATCTTCTTAACAACGTCCATGCCCTGCTTCTCAACATATGGCAAGAGGAGAAAATCCCTGCCCCGCTCAGGGATGCCTTAATTGTCTCCATATTCAAGAAGGGAGACAAGGCAGACTGCGGGAATTACCGTGGCATTTCTCTCCTGTCCACCATAGGGAAAGCCCTTGCTCGGGTCTTGGCCGACAGACTCACCCCCCTGTCAGAAAGCATCCTTCCTGAGTCTGAGTGGATTTCGCCCAAGCAGAGGAACCACAGACATGATTTTCATCGCTCGACAACTGCAAGAAAAATGCCGGGAACAGAATCAACCACTATACATGGCCTTCATAGACCTCAGCAAAGCCTTTGACTCGGTAAACCGTCAGGCCCTTTGGCTGGTTCTGGCAAAGATTGGCTGCCCTGACAAATACATCCGGGTACTGAGACTGCTGCATGACAATACGTCAGCCACGGTGCTCAGTGGCGGTGGAGACGAATCGGAACCCTTCCGGGTTGACACTGGAGGCAAACAGGGCTGTGTCATCGCTCCATCATTATTCTCCATCTTTGTTGCTGCTATACTCCATCTCATAAGCAAGCATCTGCCACGGGGAGTCGAAATTATGTATAGAACCGACGGTCAACTCCTCAACATCAACCGATTCAGGGCTAAAGGTCGAACCACCACCACGTTCATCATGGAGCTGCAGTATGCAGACGACAACGCCCTCGTAGCCCTCTCAGAAGAGGACCTACAGTGCATGCTATCTGCCTTTGTGAAGGCATACAAACAGCTTGGTCTAGCCATCAACATAAAAAAGACACAAATTCTCCACCAACCACAACCAGACAGCAGTATGCCTGTCCTACCCCCAAACATCTCCATTGACAACATCAGACTGGAACATGTGGACCACTTCCCATACCTTGGCAGCCTTTTATCTTCAAAGGCTGTCATTGATGACGAGGTACACCATCGCCTCAGTTGTGCCAGTGGAGCTTTCTCAAAGCTAAGAAAGAGAGTCTTTGAGAACCGCGACCTCCAAGCAAAGACCAAAATCTTGGTCTATGAAGCCGTGGTACTTCCCACCCTCCTGTATGGATCAGAAGCCTGGACTACATACAGCAGGCACTTAAAGGCACTTGAGACGTACCATCAGAGATGCCTCCGAAAAATCCTCAGGCTGAGCTGGGAGGATCGGCGCACCAACACCAGCGTCCTGGAGGAGGCCGATATTCCCACCATCACTGCCATCGTTGCCCAACACCAGCTCAGATGGACTGGCCATGTTATCCGCATGCCAGACTCTCGCCTCCCAAAACAAGTCCTCTATTACCAGCTCGTTGAAGGGAAACGGGCCCCGGGAGGCCAAAAGAAGAGGTTTAAGGATAACATCAAGACAAACATGAAGAAGTGCCACATCGACCTTAAACCCTGGGAAGACACGGCAACAGTCAGAGCGACCTGGAGAGACCTGGTTCGTGAGGGGGCGGGACAGGACAACGATGACCTCCGCCATGCTGCGCAAGAGAAGCGCAGACTCAGGAAGGAGAGAGCAACCACCAAACAGGCCCAACCCAAACCCACCACCACTACGTTCCCCTGTCCACACTGCACCAGAATAACTGGGTCCAGGGTAGGCCTGTAGCCCACCTGAAGACCCACAAGGACCAAGAAGGAGGACCGTCATGCTCGACTACGAGAGACCGCCGATGATGATGATAGCGATTAACGCAGAGGTCTCCAACCTTTTTCCTGCCACGGACTGGTTTCATGCTGGGCAATTTTTTCGCGGACCGGGGTGGTAATTAAATTAAAAAAGAGGAATATAATCTTACCAATAAACTTTATATTATGCACTTGCAATACCTATTAAACAAGTATCATACCAGTATCTACTCACCATTAGTTGTGGTCTCAATAACTGCTTCTGTCTTTCATGTTGATGTTTTTTTCTTTCATAAATTCCACATTCTTGTCTCTTAATCCGGGTTCTTGGTCTCTCTGTGCTGAAACAGTTTTGAACCCATCGTTGCCTCGTTAATGATGCCAGGCAGCTGTAGATAAACCGTGTTTTAGGTCTAAGTTTGTCTGCGAAAATAAGTTTTCTTTTCTTGGAGATCTTCGGCTCTTCTTCTTCCTCCTTAGTTGGACTGTTCTCCAATAGTTAATTTTCGGTAGTTTACTGCTGTTTTTTTTTTACGACCAAGAAAATTCACAGGCGAATGTTACGTTTTTCAAAATAAAACACATTTTAGATGCTAATAATCGATACAACGGAAATTTAATAAATGAGTTCTTCTTTCTGTGCGGCCCGGTAACAAATGCCTCACGGACCGGTACCGGGCCGCGGCCCGGTGGTTGGGGACCGCTGGATTAACGTATTGGGCACCACTGGTTTAGATGACTGATGATCGTGGATCAGAAATTAAAGTAACGGTGAAGTTACAAGGAATAGAGGTAAAGAAGGTCGAGGACGACCCAGGAGAAGAGACATGGACGTAGTGAGGGAGGACATGAGAGTGGCTGGTGTTGGGGAGGACGATGCAAAGGACAGGACTAGAGGACGACCCAGGAGAAGAGACATGGACGTAGTGAGGGAGGACATGAGAGTGGCTGGTGTTGGGGAGGACGATGCAAAGGACAGGACTAGAGGACGACCCAGGAGAAGATACATGGACGTAGTGAGGGAGGACATGAGAGTGGCTGGTGTTGGGGAGGACGATGCAAAGGACAGGGTGAAGTGGAGAAGTTTGGGTTGCTGTGGCAACCCCTCACGGGACAAGCCAAAAGTACAGTAGTATTATTTTAGGCATATTATATCTGTCAATATCTTAGAAGAAGATTTTATTGCATTTTATGAACCTCTGGGATCGGCTCCAGCACTTCCTGCTACCCAGTTATGGGTAAGCAGGTGAGAGAAAGGATGGATGGATTATAAAGAAAACCATGAAATTCCAAAACGTTAAATTATTTTCTTGCCACTGTTTCATATTTCCTTTCGCTAAACTTAATTTGTCTGCAATATTCATAGCAATGTGTATTGATACAAATAGATGGATTAGCTGTTTGCTTCTTGTTTCATAAATTTACCATTTGTGAACTCGCTATCTGCTGAAGAAAAGAATATTAAATGCTTTTTTGTTAAATGTTATATTAGTGAATGTGACATATATATTATAAAAAAAACAAGATATATGATTTTCCACTGATTCTCCTATAAGTATAACTCATTGACAGAAAAGGTTGTAACCGTTTCTCTCTTTATGTTCTCGGCTTCTATGTCTTGTGACATCTCCCTTTCATCCGTTCACTCACATTCTATCTTGATTGGTTTTCTGCTGCTTAATCTGAAGATCTGCTCGACAACAGAGCAGAGCACAAAGCTGATGATAGTTTAAGACCTTAATAGCCTTTGCTGAGTGTGTGTTTGTGGGGGGACGGTGTATGAAATAGAGAGAGAGGGAAATTCAATGATTAAAACAAAACCCACTCAATGTGACAATAAAATTAAGAATTCTGTTTAATTGATTTTTCTGACAGTGAAATCTTTCTGAGTGGAAAATACACATTATCTCAGAAAGAGTTCAGCTTTTAGACTTTACTCTTTTTTATGTACTCTATTTTCACGTCCATAAGGCGCACCTAAAAGTCTTACATTTTCTTCAAAATGTGCAGCGCGCCCTGTGTGTTGTTGTAAAGCGGACGTAGCCGAGGACACCATGAGAACGTTAAAGGGGGGAGTGTGGGCGTGGATGAATGGTATATAAAAGAACAGGTTTGTGCATTATGCAGAACATCGTTGTTTTAACAACCCTGAAAATGGCAAAGAGACGCGCTTATGAAGCGCAGTTTAAACTGAAGGCCATCGGCTACGCGGAGGAACACGGGAATCGAGCAGCCGCGAGAGAATTCAAGATCAACGAGTCGATGGTTCGCAAGTGGAGGAAGCTGGAAAACGAGCTCCGCCAGGTGAAGGAGACGAGCTCCGCCGGGTGAAGGAGACGAGCTCCGCCGGGTGAAGGAGACGAGCTCCGCCGGGTGAAGGAGACGAGCTCCGCCGGGTGAAGGAGACGAGCTCCGCCGGGTGAAGGAGACGAGCTCCGCCGGGTGAAGGAGACGAGCTCCGCCGGGTGAAGGAGACGAGCTCCGCCAGGTGAAGGAGACGAGCTCCGCCGGGTGAAGGAGACGAGCTCCGCCAGGTGAAGGAGACGAGCTCCACCGGGTGAAGGAGACGAGCTCCGCCGGGTGAAGGAGACGAGCTCCGCCGGGTGAAGGAGACGAGCTCCGCCGGGTGAAGGAGACGAGCTCCGCCAGGTGAAGGAGACGCAGCTGAGTTTCCGCGGGCAGAAGGCGAGGTGGCCCGAGTTGGAGGAAAGACTCGAGCAGTGGATCAACGAGCAAAGAGTGAGTGCGAGAAGCGTTTCCACGGTCACCATCGACTCAAAGCAGTCACGCTAGCAGAATAAATGAAAATTGAAAATTTCTAAGACAGAAACTATGGTGATTTTTAAGAGGAAGACTTTGCCTAAAGAGAAGTTTCCAGCTGGAGTCATCATTAAGGCAAATGACTGGATGGACGAGGAAATGATGAAAGAGTGGCTGAAACAAGTGAAGGAGATGAACTCTGAGCTTGCAGTCATTCCGGGAGGCCTGACGAAGGAACTCCAACCGCTGGACATCGGCGTGAACAGGCCGTTCAAAGTAAGGCTGCAAGCGGCGTGGGAGCGATGGACGACAGACGGAGACCACAGTTTCACCAGGAGTGGAAGGCAGCGCAGCGCCGGGCGAGATACACCACAGTTTGTGAATGGATTGTAGATACTTGGGCTAACGTGTCTGCTGGCACTGTTGTTCGAGCCTTCGCAAAAGCCGGCGTCATTTCCGAGGCGCCCCACGGCACGGAAAGTGACTCTGACAATGAATTGGTTTTGATAGCACATCAGTAAACTGGATGAAATCGTACCTTGAGGGACGAGAACAAATGGTGGACATAAACGGAACCTTGTCCTCGTCCCTCCCGGTGAGCTGTGGGGTTCCTCAAGGCAGCATTCTAGGGCCGTTACTGTTCCTCCTATACATTAACGACATGAATGCTGCCTGTAACTGCAAATTGTTCCTGTTTGCTGATGACTCAGCACTCCTGATTTCGGGAGAGGACAAAGTGCAGGTTGAGGAAGCTCTCAGCTCTGAGGTCACCAGAATCCGTACTTGGCTTACCGATAACAAACTGTCACTACATCTTGGTAAAACCGAATCGATTCTTTTTGGGTCTAAACACTCTCTGCGTGAGATAAATGTTAATGATTTCAAGGTCACAGTCGATAATACAGTAATCTCCAGCAAAGAAGAGATTACCTATTTGGGCTGTGTTCTTGACAAATACCTGTCTGGCGATAGTATGGCAACTAAGGTGATCAAAAAAGTCAATCAAAGAACAAGATTTTTGGGCAGAATGTCTGCTTTTGTCTCCGGACGCTTGCTGGAGCCTCGTTCAGCCCCTCTTTGACTATGCTAGCACCTCCTGGTATTCAAACATCAAAATGTCCCTGAAAACCAGGCTCCAAACCTCCCAAAACAAACTGATTCAGCTACTCCTCAATCTGGGGCCCATGACCCACCTTCTTCCTGGACATTTTGCTAGCCTAAAATGGCTCAGGGTAGCAGACAGGGTTAAACAACTCAAAATGGGATTGGCATTTAAAATAGTCAATGCAGCTCTGCCCTCAGTCCCCTCAATCCCTGCATACCTGAATAAACACCTCCACAGCCACAACACTAGAGGGAGCTCAAACAACAACCTGATTACCCCCTCCTCCAGGACTAACATGGGTAAATCATCTTTTTACAATACTGCCCCCTAAGGGTGGAACTGTTTGACTCCTGCCCTCAAAACATGCACCTCTTTGACCTCCTTCAAAACGGCCCTAAAAATACACCTTTCAGGGGGCAGAAACGGAGATAGTCATCACGACTCTCTCCGGATCAAACCCCCCCCCCCCTTTTTTGTCCACCTATGTTGTACATATTATGTGTCTTTTTAATTTATTGTTAATTTGCATCAATTGAGTAATTTAATACTAGTTTTATTTGTATTGTTAAATGTTGATGATTTATGTACGAAGGACTTTCAACGGAAACAAGGCCGCAAGGGCTTTTTAGAAATACTCCTCTTAGACAGGATGTTTGACTTTACTTGTACTGTAATACATGCTACTGTTTGACTGTACTTGTACTCTACAATTCTATCTAATAAATATATTCATCATCATCATCAAGAAAAGGAACCTGGCATGTTTGATGGAGATCTAGCGCAGCTGTTAAATATAGAAACAGAGGATGAGGACTTTGATGGGTTTGATTGACAATTAAAAAAATGTGAGTTTTGCTCCCGCTCTATTTTACGCACCTATCATGCCGGCGCCTTTTGAACCGGCGCTGCATATGTATGTTTAAAATACAGAACAAGCAGCCGTTACTGAGACAGCGCCTTATCACCAGGTGCGCCATATGGTAGTGAAAATACGGTACTCATATTTAGTACTGTAGGCGAATGTGTGTTTGCTTTCTGTCATCCGATGCTCCTGCGCAGCTCGTAATTTAATTTATCTTAATCTTTGGTTAAGATTAAACAATGATGGCAAGCTCCGAATTAGATCACTTACCAACTTTACAGTAGTATTATTTTAGGCATATTATATCTGTCAATATCTTAGAAGAAGATTTTATTGGGTTTTGACAGTGACCTGCGGTCGCGAGCTTTGAGTAATGGCTGAAAGATCAAGGTCGCGGGTATAAGCGGCCAAAACGAGCTTCCTCCGTAGGGGGGGCTGGGCTCTCCCTTAGAGATCGGGTGAGCAGTCACCTTTTCAGCATGAATAGTCTGATTTTTTTTGTCAACCAGTATCTGTTTTCTGCTTTGCAACTCTGCTCACACCTGTTTTGTTTCTTATTTAGTTCATGTACTTCTTTATTTAGGTGTTTATACTCAGGTGTTGGAGTTAACTGTCCCCCCACCGCTCCCTCTGTCACACCTTGAGGCGGGCCTGTTTCATTCCCCCACTAAATCTGCCTGTCTTCCCCTCCTGGTGCTCCTGCAAACAGTTCATTCCCGTCACCGGACACTACTTATACTCTGCTCACACACCACACCCCCGCCAGATTGTTAGCGGTGATCGCTACTTTCCAGCGCTTCAGACTGACCTCCCGTGTACCGACCCTGCCTGCTTCCAGGGACCCTGTCTTTTCACCTGCCCCTTGAGATCTGTCTGCCTGTCCTTCTGGATTTCCTGGTTTGTGACCTCTGCCTGCCTTTTGGACCTTCCTTTTGCCTGCCCCTTCGGGTCTGTCTGCTGGTTTGGACGGACTACCCGGTAACGAAAAATAAAGCTCAATTTTTGGATTCCCACTCTCCTGTCATGCGTTTGGGGTTTTTCCTGTAGCCTGTAGTCTAAGTCTCATCCGGCTCTCATTATCCTCCTGTAGAACATTATTTATTGATTTTTTTTTGTACATGTTTTTTGGTTTTTAATTTTATCATGCCCTCTCTTCTTTTAATTGCCTCCTTAATCCTAAGCGGTTAAAATCTTCAGTTTACTCTTTTTCTGAATTGTTCTTACTCTCACCTCTACTGGGGTCGATGGTGGCGCGGGTGGTTGAGAGGGTCGTCCTATGATCGAGAGGTTGGCGGTTCGATTCCCGGCTCGGGCACACGTGTGCACTATCGTTGTGTCCTTAGGCGAGAGACTCCGCCCGCGTTGCCTGGGTGCATGCACGCAGAGCGACCGGCTGCAGTTAAAGTGTAACTGCTGTAAACCAAATCGCCCTCTGAGGGACAAATCAATAAAAAGTATTTAGTACTCATTCGAACTTGTATTCCCTGTAATGGTTTTCCTTGGAAGTTTCCAGTTAATCAATAACTTTCTTTCCAATGTTTTGCGAGATCTTTGGCGATGGAGGCAAGAAAAGCTGATTGGTGATGCGCTGCGGCTGGTGACGGGGGCACGGGTGCCCGGAATCAGCTGATGGCACTATGTGTGTGTGTGCGTGTGCGCATCTTACAGTTCACAGGAGCATTTACAGAAGGCTTTTGCGCTGTGACCCAGACGGTGTCGTGATCAGGAGAGCGGTGAGGTGTGATCTCAGCCATAGCTTGTACTTCTCAGACAATAAGGTCAAATGGCCGTCAAGCTTCTCACATAAAGGCATAAAGGCTTGAAACTCTTTATCATCTTGGAAGATACCGATTATTGTTCCATTAAATAACATTCTTAAATTAATCAATCCATAATGTGAAGTGTTTACATTTTGGAAATGAGACCTACTTGTCTTTCTGAGGGTAAATTAAGAAGATTGATAGAATATCTGCATTTTGGAAATTAAGATTATTCACTGGGACAGGCCTTGAGGCTAGATGGGGAAAGAATAATCCTCATTCAAGAATAAATAAATGAGTTATTTCTACAGCCATAAAATAATAAACCATTTCTGATGTCACATTCACACTTTTTATTATGCTACTTTGCTCATCTGTCCGGTATGACACTTAATATAAAATAAATTCTTCATTGTAGCAAAGCACAGCCGCTTCCATTTGGCTTGATTAGAACATTTTGCTCCAAACAGAGAAAGGGAAGAAGCAGCTGGTTTTTATCTCCCCTTCCTGCATTGCTTTGTGCCGTTTACAGAGTTGAACACTAAAAGAACGTCCAAGCTCAGTTTAATGCAAATGATGAAACAACAAACATTTTAAACTGTAAAATACCATGCCCTCTTGTCCTGGTCATGCAAGTATTAAAACCAAAATCAAAGCAGGTTCTCTAAGGTAAGGCCATGCCATTAAATAGTCAAATCCGAAGGTTCGTGACAAAGGCTAACGATCTGGCTGCTTCGATCAGCACACAGCAGCGGCCGCTGCTCAAACGCCAGCAACAAAAAACCTCTGGAAGTGATGTCTACGCATGAATTACTTCAGAGAATTCACTTTTACATAGTTCAATCTGAGAACATTATTTGGGCAGAAAATCATGCTTTACAAGGCATCCCTGATGTTATATACAGAGAAAGAATTCTGTGACACTCAAACATTCATTCATTCAGTATCTAATACAAAAGTCATAACTTATTCTTCTTAACTGTGGTTTTCAGTATAATGTTTCCAGAGCATCCCAGCAGCAATAATCTACATGGTCCTATTTAACTCACTGTAAGACAACAATTAGGGGCATTTCCCACAAATGACAAATTGCTGCTTCAGGCCTGACCTTAAACAAACACTTTGAGAATAACCCCATTATGAATGTACAAATGACAATTTCATTTGCAGAAGGAATACTGAGATGACGTTCTACTTGGAAAAGACACATTCAGATGCTCAAAGTTCCTCGTAGATGGTGATGCGATGGTAGAAAAGCTTTGGGATGTCTTGCCTACAAGTTGTGCCTGTACACTCGGAACAAAGAGCAGAAGCCACCAGCGTGGAGCTTTGTGCAGCTCGTCCTTCGCTCATGGAGGTCTTAGTACCACATAGAACTGTGGCGCGGCGGCTTACGGACATTACATGCTATTTACATGCTTTCATTGGATCATGACTAAGTGGGTTAAGATGGACCTGGACAGATGCGCTGCCACTTTAAACGCGCTACTTTCACCGTGACAGTAATAAAGTAACTCATCTATATGATCTGAAGAAGCAGAGCACAGACACACACTTAGGAACAGCCTCATAATGGCCTTAATTAATATTCACTGAAGCATGACTATATCTAATACAGCAAACAGGGCTTTCCAATAGTCTTAAAATGGTTATGGTTTATGGTTACTAACGTCCTAAATCCTTCCATTTATAGAACCTTTCATTAGGATGCATTACATTTTCTTTAGCTGTAAATTAATTGCAAGATTTACCATATCACCCAAAAGGTAGGATAGGATTTATTTTTCAGACTAGCATTTTGGCCCATCCATTGCTACAATTATTTCAATAATAAATGATATCATCAACAACAACTACTTTAGATTCAGGTCATACAGTACATACAAAGGAAAGGCTGAACTGAGTGTCTGTATGCTAAATAAATCTCTCATCAGGAGATTCTGACACTGCGTTGAGAATGTCGGCATTCTCATGGAACGTTCTGCTTGTCATCGAGCCTTCTTTCAACGGTGGATCCTTATTTGTCATGCGCTACTGCAATATTGCATAGATGTTGGAGCTTACTCAAAAAAGCAGACAGATACAATAAGTGAAAATCTGTAGCTCTGCTTCATTCATTCTTTCCTGGAAAGGGGAAAAAAAGAATCAGAAATTGTGGAAACCATCTTGGGTCTTGATGTGCACCAAATGGAACTCTGCACCGAGCGGCGAATGCAGGCAGATCTGCCGGTGTCACTGTGATGCAGCGTGGAACTAGCAACTGCCAGAGGAGGAGCAGACGGCACTGCACATGCTCAGTTTGGGGGAGAACGCAGGAATTTGCTTGGGTTCTTCCTCTTTCTTTATGGCCCCAGCTTCAGTCCCACCATGCACATCTCCACTTGCAGTACCGCCCCCAGCCTCTGGCGGGCTCTCCTCCCGGCACCTTTTTAACCTGTGACAGGTAGAAACAAATGCATAGTCCTATGTGGCGTACCATTCTGCATGGTACATGCAGACATATTATGATGTTTTGGAATCCTTCAGCTTTCAGTCAAAGTCAAGAAACAGATTTTCAGAAACGTTCATCTACTCAGAAAGGTACCTCTTGATAGATCACTAATACTCATCCATACTTGAGCTTAACTTAAAAAAATACCTTCTCTGTCCAGGTTTGTTGGACTGTGCATAACATGTTTTTGGTTTTGTGAGTCTAAATTTAAATAGTGAACAGAATTCAGAGAGTCGACAGTCATCCCACGCTGAATGGTGCAGGTCTCACCTCTCGCAAGCTAGCCAAATTTATTTTATTTTACCTTTAGATAACTTATGCTTTTAATTATTTTATTTTTACTCGAGATTTCTCAAGATTGGCCGGTGAGACTCCAGAGGCAACAGACAGGTACCGGCAGGCCAAGCGCAGATACAATATTTTGCATCTGTGGAGCAATTTATTTTATTTTATTTGTACTGTTAAATATCGATGATTTATGTACGAAGGACTTTCAACGGAAACAAGACCGCAAGAAATGCTGCTCTTAGACAGGATGTGTGACTGTACTTGTACTGTAATACATGCTACTGTTTGACTGTACTTGTACTGTAATACATACTACTGTTTGACTGTACTTGTACTGTAATACATGCTACTGTTTGACTGTACTTGTACTGTAATACATACTACTGTTTGACTGTACTTGTACTGTAATACATGCTACTGTTTGACTGTACTTGTACTGTAATACATACTACTGTTTGACTGTACTTGTACTGTAATGCATGCTACTGTTTGACTGTACTTGTACTGTAATACATGCTACTGTTTGACTGTACTTGTACCCTAACATTCTATCTAATAAATATATTCATCATCATCATCAGCTACCGCGGTTGCTGAAACAAAAACCCGGGCATGGGAGGAGTTCGGTGAGGTCATGGAAAACGACTTCCGGACGGCTTCTAAGAGGTTCTGGACCACCATCCGGCGTCTCAGGGGGGGGAAGCAGTGCACGGTCAACACTGTATGGTGGGGATGGTGCGCTGCTGACCTCAACTCGAGACGTCGTAGATCGGTGGAGGGACTACTTTGAAGACCTCCTCAATCCCACCGACATGCCTTCCAGTGAGGAAGCAGGGCCTGGGGACTCGGGGGTGGGCTCCTCTATCTCTGGGGCCGAGGGTGCCGAGGTAGTTAAAAAGCTCATCGGTGGCAAGGCCCCAGGGGTGGATGAGATCCGCCCAGAGTCCCTTAAGGCTCTGGATGTTGTAGGGCTGTCATGGTTGACACGACTCTGCAACATCGCATGGACATCGGGGGCAGTGCCTCTGGATTGGCAGACCGGGGTGGTGGTCCCCCTTTATAAGTAGGGGGACCGGAGGGTGTGTTCCAACTACAGAGGGATCACACTCCTCAGCCTCCCCGGTAAGGTCTATTCAGGGGTACTGGAGAGGAGGGTCCGCTGGAACCACCAGGATCCACCAGGGAGGAACTCAGAGTCGAGCCACTGGTCCTCCACATAGAGAGGGGCAAGCTGGGGTGGCTGGGGCATCTATTTCGGATGCCTCATTAACTTGGGAGGAGGCCTCTGAGAAGACAGAGGACACGCTGGACAGACTATGTCTCTCGGGAATGCCTCGGGATTTCCCATTAAGACCTGGAGGTGGTGTCAGGGGCGAGTGAAGTCTGAAGCTTAGAGTGTTGGTGCCGCGACCCAGTGGAAGAAGATGGATGGAAGAATTTTTCATTATTGTTGATGATGATTTATCTGTGGTATAAATAGCATGACACTCTTATCTGCTCTTACTTTTCACGGTTGAAGATCATGAACTCTTGCTGCACCACTTCAAGGCACTCCTGGAGATAGTCACCCTCCTGCAGGGAAGTCACCGTACAAAAGATCAAGCAAAGCAGTTCAAGCTTTCTTTGTCGTGGATAGAAGAAAATAAGAAGCTTCTCTTCTCACACAATTTCTATTCTGAAAAACTCTCTTTCCCATGTTTCTACTCTATTCTGGTGATTTTGGGTCCTGATCAACCCAAAACAGCAAAACAAACCATCCAGTCAGTCCTTCGTAGTTTGGTAGATCTGTAATCACCTCCTGAAACACGTCTGGAAGAAACCCCCCCCCCCCTTCTGACATCAGGAGGGGCAAACGTGCACATGCGTGTGTGTCCCCGTGTCTGCGCTCTGGCCGTCCACGCTCTACAGCATTTTCCCTGCATAAAGTTTATTTATGGTAATTAAGGCTTTATGTAGCAGGAGACAGACAGACAGACAGAGACAGACGGAGACAACTGGAGACGGAGACAGACAGAGACAGACAGACAGAGACAGACGTCGCTGTGTCCGTGTTACTGCCGACGGCCGATCCGTCACGGTGACGAGGGAGCTGAAAGGTGAAGCTCTCCATTTACGGTCGATCTCCGTTCCCACCCTCACCTGCCGGTCGATCTCCGTTCCTCCCCTCACCTGCCGGTCGATCTCCGTTCCTACCCTCACCTGCCGGTCGATCTCCGTTCCTACCCTCACCTGCCGGTCGGTCTCCGTTCCTACCCTCACCTGGGGGTCGATCTCCGTTCCTACCCTCACCTGCCGGTCGGTCTCCGTTCCTACCCTCACCTGTGGTAACGAGCTTTGGGTAGTGACCAAAGAACGAGATCCCGGGTACAAGCGGCTGAAATGAGCTTCCTCCGTAGGGGGGCGGGGCTCTCCCTTAGAGATCGGGTGAGAAGCTCAGTCATCCGGGAGGAGCTCGGAGTAGAGCTGCTGCTCCTCCGCGTTGAGAGGAGCCAGATGAGGCGTCTTATTTCGGAAACGTCCCTCACGGTTACCATGGTAGCGTGCTCGCTATGAACAAACTTTAGCTTCCTGGTTTAGAGCGTTTCAGCGGTCTGAGACAGAAATGAGGGACGCTGTCCTGCAGCATCTGTTTGAGACAGAAATGAGGGACGCTGTCCTGCAGCATCTGTTTGAGACAGAAATGAGGGACGCTGTCCTGCAGCATCTGAGACAGAAATGAGGATGTCGAAGACCACAAGCAGGTGGGGGCTTCTGGAAGTGAAGATCTCTGAACACCAGATTGAACAGTGTCCTCGGTAAAGGTTTGAGTTCTGCCTC